>NW_026893768.1:0-300000 GCF_032452875.1 Bos javanicus
CCCCTGAGGTCACCTGCACAAGTCGAGGGGACCCAGGGTTTCCGGCCTCAACCCGAGAAAGACCTCGAGAGACCTTCTTCAACGCGTCTCGAGGCCAGATTCCCCCACCATGGCTCGGGAGCAGTGACGCGCTCCCCCTCGCCACTCGCATGGAGACCCGACTTCCCTGGCGCCCCACGAGAGGCTCACTGACCTCGCCGTCGTACCTCGTGAGAAACCGCACACTGGGGCCGCCGCTCGAGAACAACCCCGAGATTCCCCGTCATCGAGAGATGAGGGCCTTCGTCTCCTGCATGGCCTAGAGACCAATCTCGCGACCTCTCTCCAAACGCCTCAGGAGGCTTGACTCCCTTGAGTCCACCCAGCGAGCTCCAAGAGATACCCGTCGCGATTCGAGAGCAGAGCGGGCTTCTTTGCTTCCACTCGAGATGAATGCCTGTCTCCCCGGGTGCGTCTGGAATGCAACCCCGAGATCCCTGTCGCCCCTGGAGAGGAACATTGGCTTCTGGACACAAGCCTAGATGAGGTCTATGGGCCCTGCAGTCACTCGAGAGCAATGCCCAGCTTTCCTTCGCAACTCGAATGGAAGATTGGACTTGCCTGGGCCAACACAAGAGGCAGCCTGAATTCCCCGTCGTAACTCGAGAATCCCGCCGTAACTCGAGAAAAACCACGTGGCTCCCCCGTCATCGCAAGATGAAGCCCTTTCCCGCTACAGCGTCTCAGGAGAAGTCCCACGTTAGGAATTGGAGGTCGAAAGGGCACTTGGCACCCTTGATGCGACCCACAAAGTTCCCCGAAATCCCGGTCTCCCTCGAGAGGAACCCTGAGGTTTTCCGGCACCCCCTCCTCTGAGCCCTTTCTCCCCTCCTGATCTGGACAGGAGGGTCGACTCCCCTGCTTTGTCTGGAAGGGGTTCCCGACCTTCCGGTCGCACCTCAGGATGAGGCCGGTCTCACGAAGACATTCCAGACGTGGCCTCGTGGGTGGTTCCACATTCCGTAGGACCCCGATTTCCCGGTCCCCTCTGGATAAGAACCCGATGCCCGGACACCTCTCCGAACTCCACCCTGTGAATGAAGTCAACACGAAGGGGCAGTTTTTCCGTGCATCGTTCGGAAAAACCCCAGGTTCCAAATGCAGCTCGACAAGCGGCCTCTCTCCCCGGGGACATCTCGAGAGGCAAGCGGAGTTCCATGCCTCAACCCAAGACGAGGCCTGACTCTCCTGTCCCCAGTCTGCAGGGACCCTGCGATCGGAGTCTGAAATCAGAGGTACCCTGCGGTTCCTGCCTCAACTGGAGATGAGGCCCTCTTCCAATGCACCAAGCCCAGTGGGGTCCCGAGAGGCCCCTCCCACCTCCAGTTTCCCTGGCTTCTCAGAGCCACCATGAGAAGCCCCCTGAGGTCACCTGCACAAGTCGAGGGGACCCAGGGTTTCCTGCCTCAACCCGAGAAAGACCTCGAGAGACCTTCTTCAACGCGTCTCGAGGCCAGATTCCCCTACCATGGCTCGGGAGCAGTGACGCGCTCCCCTCGCCACTCGCATGGAGCCCCGACTTCCCTGGCGCCCCACGAGAGGCTCACTGACCTCGCCGTCGTACCTCGTGAGAAACCGCACACTGGGGCCGCCGCTCGAGAACAACCCCGAGATTCCCCCGTCATCGAGAGATGAGGGCCTTCGTCTCCTGCATGGCCTAGAGACCAATCTCGCGACCTCTCTCCAAACGCCTCAGGAGGCTTGACTCCCTTGAGTCCACCCAGCGAGCTCCAAGAGATACCCGTCGCGATTCGAGAGCAGAGCGGGCTTCTTTGCTTCCACTCGAGATGAATGCCTGTCTCCCCGGGTGCGTCTGGAATGCAACCCCGAGATCCCTGTCGCCCCTGGAGAGGAACATTGGCTTCTGGACACAAGCCTAGATGAGGTCTATGGGCCCTGCAGTCACTCGAGAGCAATGCCCAGCTTTCCTTCGCAACTCGAATGGAAGATTGGACTTGCCTGGGCCAACACAAGAGGCAGCCTGAATTCCCCGTCGTAACTCGAGAATCCCGCCGTAACTCGAGAAAAACCACGTGGCTCCCCCGTCATCGCAAGATGAAGCCCTTTCCCGCTACAGCGTCTCAGGAGAAGTCCCACGTTAGGAATTGGAGGTCGAAAGGGCACTTGGCACCCTTGATGCGACCCACAAAGTTCCCCGAAATCCCGGTCTCCCTCGAGAGGAACCCTGAGGTTTTCCGGCACCCCCTCCTCTGAGCCCTTTCTCCCCTCCTGATCTGGACAGGAGGGTCGACTCCCCTGCTTTGTCTGGAAGGGGTTCCCGACCTTCCGGTCGCACCTCAGGATGAGGCCGGTCTCACGAAGACATTCCAGACGTGGCCTCGTGGGTGGTTCCACATTCCGTAGGACCCCGATTTCCCGGTCCCCTCTGGATAAGAACCCGATGCCCGGACACCTCTCCGAACTCCACCCTGTGAATGAAGTCAACACGAAGGGGCAGTTTTTCCGTGCATCGTTCGGAAAAAAACCCCAGGTTCCAAATACAGCTCGACAAGCGGCCTCTCTCCCCGGGGACATCTCGAGAGGCAAGCGGAGTTCCATGCCTCAACCCAAGACGAGGCCTGACTCTCCTGTCCCCAGTCTGCAGGGACCCTGCGATCGGAGTCTGAAATCAGAGGTACCCTGCGGTTCCTGCCTCAACTGGAGATGAGGCCCTCTTCCAATGCACCAAGCCCAGTGGGGTCCCGAGAGGCCCCTCCCACCTCCAGTTTCCCTGGCTTCTCAGAGCCACCATGAGAAGCCCCCTGAGGTCACCTGCACAAGTCGAGGGGACCCAGGGTTTCCTGCCTCAACCCGAGAAAGACCTCGAGAGACCTTCTTCAACGCGTCTCGAGGCCAGATTCCCCTACCATGGCTCGGGAGCAGTGACGCGCTCCCCCTCGCCACTCGCATGGAGACCCGACTTCCCTGGCGCCCCACGAGAGGCTCACTGACCTCGCCGTCGTACCTCGTGAGAAACCGCACACTGCGGCCGCCGCTCGAGAACAACCCCGAGATTCCCCCGTCATCGAGAGATGAGGGCCTTCGTCTCCTGCATGGCCTAGAGACCAATCTCGCGACCTCTCTCCAAACGCCTCAGGAGGCTTGACTCCCTTGAGTCCACCCAGCGAGCTCCAAGAGATACCCGTCGCGATTCGAGAGCAGAGCGGGCTTCTTTGCTTCCACTCGAGATGAATGCCTGTCTCCCCGGGTGCGTCTGGAATGCAACCCCGAGATCCCTGTCGCCCCTGGAGAGGAACATTGGCTTCTGGACACAAGCCTAGATGAGGTCTATGGGCCCTGCAGTCACTCGAGAGCAATGCCCAGCTTTCCTTCGCAACTCGAATGGAAGATTGGACTTGCCTGGGCCAACACAAGAGGCAGCCTGAATTCCCCGTCGTAACTCGAGAATCCCGCCGTAACTCGAGAAAAACCACGTGGCTCCCCCGTCATCGCAAGATGAAGCCCTTTCCCGCTACAGCGTCTCAGGAGAAGTCCCACGTTAGGAATTGGAGGTCGAAAGGGCACTTGGCACCCTTGATGCGACCCACAAAGTTCCCCGAAATCCCGGTCTCCCTCGAGAGGAACCCTGAGGTTTTCCGGCACCCCCTCCTCTGAGCCCTTTCTCCCCTCCTGATCTGGACAGGAGGGTCGACTCCCCTGCTTTGTCTGGAAGGGGTTCCCGACCTTCCGGTCGCACCTCAGGATGAGGCCGGTCTCACGAAGACATTCCAGACGTGGCCTCGTGGGTGGTTCCACATTCCGTAGGACCCCGATTTCCCGGTCCCCTCTGGATAAGAACCCGATGCCCGGACACCTCTCCGAACTCCACCCTGTGAATGAAGTCAACACGAAGGGGCAGTTTTTCCGTGCATCGTTCGGAAAAAACCCCAGGTTCCAAATACAGCTCGACAAGCGGCCTCTCTCCCCGGGGACATCTCGAGAGGCAAGCGGAGTTCCATGCCTCAACCCAAGACGAGGCCTGACTCTCCTGTCCCCAGTCTGCAGGGACCCTGCGATCGGAGTCTGAAATCAGAGGTACCCTGCGGTTCCTGCCTCAACTGGAGATGAGGCCCTCTTCCAATGCACCAAGCCCAGTGGGGTCCCGAGAGGCCCCTCCCACCTCCAGTTTCCCTGGCTTCTCAGAGCCACCATGAGAAGCCCCCTGAGGTCACCTGCACAAGTCGAGGGGACCCAGGGTTTCCTGCCTCAACCCGAGAAAGACCTCGAGAGACCTTCTTCAACGCGTCTCGAGGCCAGATTCCCCTACCATGGCTCGGGAGCAGTGACGCGCTCCCCCTCGCCACTCGCATGGAGACCCGACTTCCCTGGCGCCCCACGAGAGGCTCACTGACCTCGCCGTCGTACCTCGTGAGAAACCGCACACTGGGGCCGCCGCTCGAGAACAACCCCGAGATTCCCCCGTCATCGAGAGATGAGGGCCTTCGTCTCCTGCATGGCCTAGAGACCAATCTCGCGACCTCTCTCCAAACGCCTCAGGAGGCTTGACTCCCTTGAGTCCACCCAGCGAGCTCCAAGAGATACCCGTCGCGATTCGAGAGCAGAGCGGGCTTCTTTGCTTCCACTCGAGATGAATGCCTGTCTCCCCGGGTGCGTCTGGAATGCAACCCCGAGATCCCTGTCGCCCCTGGAGAGGAACATTGGCTTCTGGACACAAGCCTAGATGAGGTCTATTGGCCCTGCAGTCACTCGAGAGCAATCCCCAGCTTTCCTTCGCAACTCGAATGGAAGATTGGACTTGCCTGGGCCAACACAAGAGGCAGCCTGAATTCCCCGTCGTAACTCGAGAATCCCGCCGTAACTCGAGAAAAACCACGTGGCTCCCCCGTCATCGCAAGATGAAGCCCTTTCCCGCTACAGCGTCTCAGGAGAAGTCCCACGTTAGGAATTGGAGGTCGAAAGGGCACTTGGCACCCTTGATGCGACCCACAAAGTTCCCCGAAATCCCGGTCTCCCTCGAGAGGAACGCTGAGGTTTTCCGGCACCCCCTCCTCTGAGCCCTTTCTCCCCTCCTGATCTGGACAGGAGGGTCGACTCCCCTGCTTTGTCTGGAAGGGGTTCCCGACCTTCCGGTCGCACCTCAGGATGAGGCCGGTCTCACGAAGACATTCCAGACGTGGCCTCGTGGGTGGTTCCACATTCCGTAGGACCCCGATTTCCCGGTCCCCTCTGGATAAGAACCCGATGCCCGGACACCTCTCCGAACTCCACCCTGTGAATGAAGTCAACACGAAGGGGCAGTTTTTCCGTGCATCGTTCGGAAAAACCCCAGGTTCCAAAAACAGCTCGACAAGCGGCCTCTCTCCCCGGGGACATCTCGAGAGGCAAGCGGAGTTCCATGCCTCAACCCAAGACGAGGCCTGACTCTCCTGTCCCCAGTCTGCAGGGACCCTGCGATCGGAGTCTGAAATCAGAGGTACCCTGCGGTTCCTGCCTCAACTGGAGATGAGGCCCTCTTCCAATGCACCAAACCCAGTGGAGTCCCGAGAGGCCCCTCCCACCTCCAGTTTCCCTGGCTTCTCAGAGCCACCATGAGAAGCCCCCTGAGGTCACCTGCACAAGTCGAGGGAACCCAGGGTTTCCTGCCTCAACCCGGGAAAGACCTCGAGAGACCTTCTTCAACACGTCTCGAGGCCAGATTCCCCTACCATGGCTCGGGAGCAATGACGCGCTCCCCTCGCCACTCGCATGGAGACCCGACTTCCCTGGCGCCCCACGAGAGGCTCACTGACCTCGCCGTCGTACCTCGTGAGAAACCGCACACTGGGGCCGCCGCTCGAGAACAACCCCGAGATTCCCCCGTCATCGAGAGATGAGGGCCTTCGTCTCCTGCATGGCCTAGAGACCAATCTCGCGACCTCTCTCCAAACGCCTCAGGAGGCTTGACTCCCTTGAGTCCACCCAGTGAGCTCCAAGAGATACCCGTCGCGATTCGAGAGCAGAGCGGGGTTCTTTGCTTCCACTCGAGATGAATGCCTGTCTCCCCGGGTGCGTCTGGAATGCAACCCCGAGATCCCTGTCGCCCCTGGAGAGGAACATTGGCTTCTGGACACAAGCCTAGATGAGGTCTATTGGCCCTGCAGTCACTCGAGAGCAATCCCCAGCTTTCCTTCGCAACTCGAATGGAAGATTGGACTTGCCTGGGCCAACACAAGAGGCAGCCTGAATTCCCCGTCGTAACTCGAGAATCCCGCCGTAACTCGAGAAAAACCACGTGGCTCCCCCGTCATCGCAAGATGAAGCCCTTTCCCGCTACAGCGCCTCAGGAGAAGTCCCACGTTAGGAATTGGAGGTCGAAAGGGCACTTGGCACCCTTGATGCGACCCACAAAGTTCCCCGAAATCCCGGTCTCCCTCGAGAGGAACACTGAGGTTTTCCGGCACCCCTCCTCTGAGCCCTTTCTCCCCTCCTGATCTGGACAGGAGGGTCGACTCCCCTGCTTTGTCTGGAAGGGGTTCCCGACCTTCCGGTCGCACCTCAGGATGAGGCCGGTCTCACGAAGACATTCCAGACGTGGCCTCGTGGGTGGTTCCACATTCCGTAGGACCCCGATTTCCCGGTCCCCTCTTGATAAGAACCCGATGCCCGGACACCTCTCCGAACTCCACCCTGTGAATGAAGTCAACACGAAGGGGCAGTTTTTCCGTGCATCGTTCGGAAAAACCCCAGGTTCCAAATACAGCTCGACAAGCGGCCTCTCTCCCCGGGGACATCTCGAGAGGCAAGCGGAGTTCCATGCCTCAACCCAAGACGAGGCCTGACTCTCCTGTCCCCAGTCTGCAGGGACCCTGCGATCGGAGTCTGAAATCAGAGGTACCCTGCGGTTCCTGCCTCAACTGGAGATGAGGCCCTCTTCCAATGCACCAAACCCAGTGGGGTCCCGAGAGGCCCCTCCCACCTCCAGTTTCCCTGGCTTCTCAGAGCCACCATGAGAAGCCCCCTGAGGTCACCTGCACAAGTCGAGGGAACCCAGGGTTTCCTGCCTCAACCCGGGAAAGACCTCGAGAGACCTTCTTCAACACGTCTCGAGGCCAGATTCCCCTACCATGGCTCGGGAGCAATGACGCGCTCCCCTCGCCACTCGCATGGAGACCCGACTTCCCTGGCGCCCCACGAGAGGCTCACTGACCTCGCCGTCGTACCTCGTGAGAAACCGCACACTGGGGCCGCCGCTCGAGAACAACCCCGAGATTCCCCCGTCATCGAGAGATGAGGGCCTTCGTCTCCTGCATGGCCTAGAGACCAATCTCGCGACCTCTCTCCAAACGCCTCAGGAGGCTTGACTCCCTTGAGTCCACCCAGTGAGCTCCAAGAGATACCCGTCGCGATTCGAGAGCAGAGCGGGGTTCTTTGCTTCCACTCGAGATGAATGCCTGTCTCCCCGGGTGCGTCTGGAATGCAACCCCGAGATCCCTGTCGCCCCTGGAGAGGAACATTGGCTTCTGGACACAAGCCTAGATGAGGTCTATTGGCCCTGCAGTCACTCGAGAGCAATCCCCAGCTTTCCTTCGCAACTCGAATGGAAGATTGGACTTGCCTGGGCCAACACAAGAGGCAGCCTGAATTCCCCGTCGTAACTCGAGAATCCCGCCGTAACTCGAGAAAAACCACGTGGCTCCCCCGTCATCGCAAGATGAAGCCCTTTCCCGCTACAGCGCCTCAGGAGAAGTCCCACGTTAGGAATTGGAGGTCGAAAGGGCACTTGGCACCCTTGATGCGACCCACAAAGTTCCCCGAAATCCCGGTCTCCCTCGAGAGGAACACTGAGGTTTTCCGGCACCCCTCCTCTGAGCCCTTTCTCCCCTCCTGATCTGGACAGGAGGGTCGACTCCCCTGCTTTGTCTGGAAGGGGTTCCCGACCTTCCGGTCGCACCTCAGGATGAGGCCGGTCTCACGAAGACATTCCAGACGTGGCCTCGTGGGTGGTTCCACATTCCGTAGGACCCCGATTTCCCGGTCCCCTCTTGATAAGAACCCGATGCCCGGACACCTCTCCGAACTCCACCCTGTGAATGAAGTCAACACGAAGGGGCAGTTTTTCCGTGCATCGTTCGGAAAAACCCCAGGTTCCAAATACAGCTCGACAAGCGGCCTCTCTCCCCGGGGACATCTCGAGAGGCAAGCGGAGTTCCATGCCTCCACCCAAGACGAGGCCTGACTCTCCTGTCCCCAGTCTGCAGGGACCCTGCGATCGGAGTCTGAAATCAGAGGTACCCTGCGGTTCCTGCCTCAACTGGAGATGAGGCCCTCTTCCAATGCACCAAACCCAGTGGGGTCCCGAGAGGCCCCTCCCACCTCCAGTTTCCCTGGCTTCTCAGAGCCACCATGAGAAGCCCCCTGAGGTCACCTGCACAAGTCGAGGGAACCCAGGGTTTCCTGCCTCAACCCGGGAAAGACCTCGAGAGACCTTCTTCAACACGTCTCGAGGCCAGATTCCCCTACCATGGCTCGGGAGCAATGACGCGCTCCCCTCGCCACTCGCATGGAGACCCGACTTCCCTGGCGCCCCACGAGAGGCTCACTGACCTCGCCGTCGTACCTCGTGAGAAACCGCACACTGGGGCCGCCGCTCGAGAACAACCCCGAGATTCCCCCGTCATCGAGAGATGAGGGCCTTCGTCTCCTGCATGGCCTAGAGACCAATCTCGCGACCTCTCTCCAAACGCCTCAGGAGGCTTGACTCCCTTGAGTCCACCCAGCGAGCTCCAAGAGATACCCGTCGCGATTCGAGAGCAGAGCGGGGTTCTTTGCTTCCACTCGAGATGAATGCCTGTCTCCCCGGGTGCGTCTGGAATGCAACCCCGAGATCCCTGTCGCCCCTGGAGAGGAACATTGGCTTCTGGACACAAGCCTAGATGAGGTCTATTGGCCCTGCAGTCACTCGAGAGCAATCCCCAGCTTTCCTTCGCAACTCGAATGGAAGATTGGACTTGCCTGGGCCAACACAAGAGGCAGCCTGAATTCCCCGTCGTAACTCGAGAATCCCGCCGTAACTCGAGAAAAACCACGTGGCTCCCCCGTCATCGCAAGATGAAGCCCTTTCCCGCTACAGCGCCTCAGGAGAAGTCCCACGTTAGGAATTGGAGGTCGAAAGGGCACTTGGCACCCTTGATGCGACCCACAAAGTTCCCCGAAATCCCGGTCTCCCTCGAGAGGAACACTGAGGTTTTCCGGCACCCCTCCTCTGAGCCCTTTCTCCCCTCCTGATCTGGACAGGAGGGTCGACTCCCCTGCTTTGTCTGGAAGGGGTTCCCGACCTTCCGGTCGCACCTCAGGATGAGGCCGGTCTCACGAAGACATTCCAGACGTGGCCTCGTGGGTGGTTCCACATTCCGTAGGACCCCGATTTCCCGGTCCCCTCTTGATAAGAACCCGATGCCCGGACACCTCTCCGAACTCCACCCTGTGAATGAAGTCAACACGAAGGGGCAGTTTTTCCGTGCATCGTTCGGAAAAACCCCAGGTTCCAAATACAGCTCGACAAGCGGCCTCTCTCCCCGGGGACATCTCGAGAGGCAAGCGGAGTTCCATGCCTCCACCCAAGACGAGGCCTGACTCTCCTGTCCCCAGTCTGCAGGGACCCTGCGATCGGAGTCTGAAATCAGAGGTACCCTGCGGTTCCTGCCTCAACTGGAGATGAGGCCCTCTTCCAATGCACCAAACCCAGTGGAGTCCCGAGAGGCCCCTCCCACCTCCAGTTTCCCTGGCTTCTCAGAGCCACCATGAGAAGCCCCCTGAGGTTACCTGCACAAGTCGAGGGAACCCAGGGTTTCCTGCCTCAACCCGGGAAAGACCTCGAGAGACCTTCTTCAACACGTCTCGAGGCCAGATTCCCCTACCATGGCTCGGGAGCAATGACGCGCTCCCCTCGCCACTCGCATGGAGATCCGACTTCCCTGGCGCCCCACGAGAGGCTCTCTGACCTCGCCGTCGTACCTCGTGAGAAACCGCACACTGGGGCCGCCGCTCGAGAACAACCCCGAGATTCCCCCGTCATCGAGAGATGAGGGCCTTCGTCTCCTGCATGGCCTAGAGACCAATCTCGCGACCTCTCTCCAAACGCCTCAGGAGGCTTGACTCCCTTGAGTCCACCCAGTGAGCTCCAAGAGATACCCGTCGCGATTCGAGAGCAGAGCGGGGTTCTTTGCTTCCACTCGAGATGAATGCCTGTCTCCCCGGGTGCGTCTGGAATGCAACCCCGAGATCCCTGTCGCCCCTGGAGAGGAACATTGGCTTCTGGACACAAGCCTAGATGAGGTCTATTGGCCCTGCAGTCACTCGAGAGCAATCCCCAGCTTTCCTTCGCAACTCGAATGGAAGATTGGACTTGCCTGGGCCAACACAAGAGGCAGCCTGAATTCCCCGTCGTAACTCGAGAATCCCGCCGTAACTCGAGAAAAACCACGTGGCTCCCCCGTCATCGCAAGATGAAGCCCTTTCCCGCTACAGCGCCTCAGGAGAAGTCCCACGTTAGGAATTGGAGGTCGAAAGGGCACTTGGCACCCTTGATGCGACCCACAAAGTTCCCCGAAATCCCGGTCTCCCTCGAGAGGAACACTGAGGTTTTCCGGCACCCCCTCCTCTGAGCCCTTTCTCCCCTCCTGATCTGGACAGGAGGGTCGACTCCCCTGCTTTGTCTGGAAGGGGTTCCCGACCTTCCGGTCGCACCTCAGGATGAGGCCGGTCTCACGAAGACATTCCAGACGTGGCCTCGTGGGTGGTTCCACATTCCGTAGGACCCCGATTTCCCGGTCCCCTCTTGATAAGAACCCGATGCCCGGACACCTCTCCGAACTCCACCCTGTGAATGAAGTCAACACGAAGGGGCAGTTTTTCCGTGCATCGTTCGGAAAAACCCCAGGTTCCAAATACAGCTCGACAAGCGGCCTCTCTCCCCGGGGACATCTCGAGAGGCAAGCGGAGTTCCATGCCTCAACCCAAGACGAGGCCTGACTCTCCTGTCCCCAGTCTGCAGGGACCCTGCGATCGGAGTCTGAAATCAGAGGTACCCTGCGGTTCCTGCCTCAACTGGAGATGAGGCCCTCTTCCAATGCACCAAACCCAGTGGAGTCCCGAGAGGCCCCTCCCACCTCCAGTTTCCCTGGCTTCTCAGAGCCACCATGAGCAGCCCCCTGAGGTCACCTGCACAAGTCGTGGGAACCCAGGGTTTCCTGCCTCAACCCGAGAAAGACCTCGAGAGACCTTCTTCAACACGTCTCGAGGCCAGATTCCCCTACCATGGCTCGGGAGCAATGACGCGCTCCCCTCGCCACTCGCATGGAGACCCGACTTCCCTGGCGCCCCACGAGAGGCTCACTGACCTCGCCGTCGTACCTCGTGAGAAACCGCACACTGGGGCCGCCGCTCGAGAACAACCCCGAGATTCCCCCGTCATCGAGAGATGAGGGCCTTCGTCTCCTGCATGGCCTAGAGACCAATCTCGCGACCTCTCTCCAAACGCCTCAGGAGGCTTGACTCCCTTGAGTCCACTCAGTGAGCTCCAAGAGATACCCGTCGCGATTCGAGAGCAGAGCGGGGTTCTTTGCTTCCACTCGAGATGAATGCCTGTCTCCCCGGGTGCGTCTGGAATGCAACCCCGAGATCCCTGTCGCCCCTGGAGAGGAACATTGGCTTCTGGACACAAGCCTAGATGAGGTCTATTGGCCCTGCAGTCACTCGAGAGCAATCCCCAGCTTTCCTTCGCAACTCGAATGGAAGATTGGACTTGCCTGGGCCAACACAAGAGGCAGCCTGAATTCCCCGTCGTAACTCGAGAACCCCGCCGTAACTCGAGAAAAACCACGTGGCTCCCCCGTCATCGCAAGATGAAGCCCTTTCCCGCTACAGCGCCTCAGGAGAAGTCCCACGTTAGGAATTGGAGGTCGAAAGGGCACTTGGCACCCTTGATGCGACCCACAAAGTTCCCCGAAATCCCGGTCTCCCTCGAGAGGAACACTGAGGTTTTCCGGCACCCCTCCTCTGAGCCCTTTCTCCCCTCCTGATCTGGACAGGAGGGTCGACTCCCCTGCTTTGTCTGGAAGGGGTTCCCGACCTTCCGGTCGCACCTCAGGATGAGGCCGGTCTCACGAAGACATTCCAGACGTGGCCTCGTGGGTGGTTCCACATTCCGTAGGACCCCGATTTCCCGGTCCCCTCTTGATAAGAACCCGATGCCCGGACACCTCTCCGAACTCCACCCTGTGAATGAATTCAACACGAAGGGGCAGTTTTTCCATGCATCGTTCGGAAGAAACCCCAGGTTCCAAATACAGCTCGACAAGCGGCCTCTCTCCCCGGGGACATCTCGAGAGGCAAGCGGAGTTCCATGCCTCAACCCAAGACGAGGCCTGACTCTCCTGTTCCCAGTCTGCAGGGACCCTGCGATCGGAGTCTGAAATCAGAGGTACCCTGCGGTTCCTGCCTCAGCTGGAGATGAGGCCCTCTTCCAATGCACCAAAACTAGTGGAGTCCCGAGAGGCCCCTCCCACCTCCAGTTTCCCTGGCTTCTCAGAGCCACCATGAGAAGCCCCCTGAGGTCACCTGCACAAGTCGAGGGAACCCAGGGTTTCCTGCCTCAACCCGAGAAAGACCTCGAGAGACCTTCTTCAACGCGTCTCGAGGCCAGATTCCCCTACCATGGCTCGGGAGCAATGACGCGCTCCCCTCGCCACTCGCATGGAGACCCGACTTCCCTGGCGCCCCACGAGAGGCTCACTGACCTCGCCGTCGTACCTCGTGAGAAACCGCACACTGGGGCCGCCGCTCGAGAACAACCCCGAGATTCCCCCGTCATCGAGAGATGAGGGCCTTCGTCTCCTGCATGGCCTAGAGACCAATCTCGCGACCTCTCTCCAAACGCCTCAGGAGGCTTGACTCCCTTGAGTCCACCCAGTGAGCTCCAAGAGATACCCGTCGCGATTCGAGAGCAGAGCGGGGTTCTTTGCTTCCACTCGAGATGAATGCCTGTCTCCCCGGGTGCGTCTGGAATGCAACCCCGAGATCCCTGTCGCCCCTGGAGAGGAACATTGGCTTCTGGACACAAGCCTAGATGAGGTCTATTGGCCCTGCAGTCACTCGAGAGCAATCCCCAGCTTTCCTTCGCAACTCGAATGGAAGATTGGACTTGCCTGGGCCAACACAAGAGGCAGCCTGAATTCCCCGTCGTAACTCGAGAATCCCGCCGTAACTCGAGAAAAACCACGTGGCTCCCCCGTCATCGCAAGATGAAGCCCTTTCCCGCTACAGCGCCTCAGGAGAAGTCCCACGTTAGGAATTGGAGGTCGAAAGGGCACTTGGCACCCTTGATGCGACCCACCAAGTTCCCCGAAATCCCGGTCTCCCTCGAGAGGAACACTGAGGTTTTCCGGCACCCCGTCCTCTGAGCCCTTTCTCCCCGCCTGATCTGGACAGGGGGGTCGACTCCCCTGCTTTGTCTGGAAGGGGTTCCCGACCTTCCGGTCGCACCTCAGGATGAGGCCGGTCTCACGAAGACATTCCAGACGTGGCCTCGTGGGTGGTTCCACATTCCGTAGGACCCCGATTTCCCGGTCCCCTCTTGATAAGAACCCGATGCCC
Source organism: Bos javanicus (assembly GCF_032452875.1). NCBI lineage: Eukaryota > Metazoa > Chordata > Mammalia > Artiodactyla > Bovidae > Bos > Bos javanicus. Next base: position 13,633 of record NW_026893768.1, read on the forward strand.
GGACACCTCTCCGAACTCCACCCTGTGAATGAAGTCAACACGAAGGGGCAGTTTTTCCGTGCATCGTTCGGAAAAACCCCGGGTTCCAAATACAGCTCGACAAGCGGCCTCTCTCCCCGGGGACATCTCGAGAGGCAAGCGGAGTTCCATGCCTCCACCCAAGACGAGGCCTGACTCTCCTGTCCCCAGTCTGCAGGGACCCTGCGATCGGAGTCTGAAATCAGAGGTACCCTGCGGTTCCTGCCTCAACTGGAGATGAGGCCCTCTTCCAATGCACCAAACCCAGTGGAGTCCCGAGAGGCCCCTCCCACCTCCAGTTTCCCTGGCTTCTCAGAGCCACCATGAGAAGCCCCCTGAGGTCACCTGCACAAGTCGAGGGAACCCAGGGTTTCCTGCCTCAACCCGAGAAAGACCTCGAGAGACCTTCTTCAACACGTCTCGAGGCCAGATTCCCCTACCATGGCTCGGGAGCAATGACGCGCTCCCCTCGCCACTCGCATGGAGACCCGACTTCCCTGGCGCCCCACGAGAGGCTCACTGACCTCGCCGTCGTACCTCGTGAGAAACCGCACACTGGGGCCGCCGCTCGAGAACAACCCCGAGATTCCCCCGTCATCGAGAGATGAGGGCCTTCGTCTCCTGCATGGCCTAGAGACCAATCTCGCGACCTCTCTCCAAACGCCTCAGGAGGCTTGACTCCCTTGAGTCCACCCAGTGAGCTCCAAGAGATACCCGTCGCGATTCGAGAGCAGAGCGGGGTTCTTTGCTTCCACTCGAGATGAATGCCTGTCTCCCCGGGTGCGTCTGGAATGCAACCCCGAGATCCCTGTCGCCCCTGGAGAGGAACATTGGCTTCTGGACACAAGCCTAGATGAGGTCTATTGGCCCTGCAGTCACTCGAGAGCAATCCCCAGCTTTCCTTCGCAACTCGAATGGAAGATTGGACTTGCCTGGGCCAACACAAGAGGCAGCCTGAATTCCCCGTCGTAACTCGAGAATCCCGCCGTAACTCGAGAAAAACCACGTGGCTCCCCCGTCATCGCAAGATGAAGCCCTTTCCCGCTACAGCGCCTCAGGAGAAGTCCCACGTTAGGAATTGGAGGTCGAAAGGGCACTTGGCACCCTTGATGCGACCCACAAAGTTCCCCGAAATCCCGGTCTCCCTCGAGAGGAACACTGAGGTTTTCCGGCACCCCTCCTCTGAGCCCTTTCTCCCCTCCTGATCTGGACAGGAGGGTCGACTCCCCTGCTTTGTCTGGAAGGGGTTCCCGACCTTCCGGTCGCACCTCAGGATGAGGCCGGTCTCACGAAGACATTCCAGACGTGGCCTCGTGGGTGGTTCCACATTCCGTAGGACCCCGATTTCCCGGTCCCCTCTTGATAAGAACCCGATGCCCGGACACCTCTCCGAACTCCACCCTGTGAATGAAGTCAACACGAAGGGGCAGTTTTTCCGTGCATCGTTCGGAAAAACCCCAGGTTCCAAATACAGCTCGACAAGCGGCCTCTCTCCCCGGGGACATCTCGAGAGGCAAGCGGAGTTCCATGCCTCAACCCAAGACGAGGCCTGACTCTCCTGTCCCCAGTCTGCAGGGACCCTGCGATCGGAGTCTGAAATCAGAGGTACCCTGCGGTTCCTGCCTCAACTGGAGATGAGGCCCTCTTCCAATGCACCAAACCCAGTGGAGTCCCGAGAGGCCCCTCCCACCTCCAGGTTCCCTGGCTTCTCAGAGCCACCATGAGAAGCCCCCTGAGGTCACCTGCACAAGTCGAGGGAACCCAGGGTTTCCTGCCTCAACCCGAGAAAGACCTCGAGAGACCTTCTTCAACACGTCTCGAGGCCAGATTCCCCTACCATGGCTCGGGAGCAATGACGCGCTCCCCTCGCCACTCGCATGGAGACCCGACTTCCCTGGCGCCCCACGAGAGGCTCACTGACCTCGCCGTCGTACCTCGTGAGAAACCGCACACTGGGGCCGCCGCTCGAGAACAACCCCGAGATTCCCCCGTCATCGAGAGATGAGGGCCTTCGTCTCCTGCATGGCCTAGAGACCAATCTCGCGACCTCTCTCCAAACGCCTCAGGAGGCTTGACTCCCTTGAGTCCACCCAGTGAGCTCCAAGAGATACCCGTCGCGATTCGAGAGCAGAGCGGGGTTCTTTGCTTCCACTCGAGATGAATGCCTGTCTCCCCGGGTGCGTCTGGAATGCAACCCCGAGATCCCTGTCGCCCCTGGAGAGGAACATTGGCTTCTGGACACAAGCCTAGATGAGGTCTATTGGCCCTGCAGTCACTCGAGAGCAATCCCCAGCTTTCCTTCGCAACTCGAATGGAAGATTGGACTTGCCTGGGCCAACACAAGAGGCAGCCTGAATTCCCCGTCGTAACTCGAGAATCCCGCCGTAACTCGAGAAAAACCACGTGGCTCCCCCGTCATCGCAAGATGAAGCCCTTTCCCGCTACAGCGCCTCAGGAGAAGTCCCACGTTAGGAATTGGAGGTCGAAAGGGCACTTGGCACCCTTGATGCGACCCACAAAGTTCCCCGAAATCCCGGTCTCCCTCGAGAGGAACACTGAGGTTTTCCGGCACCCCTCCTCTGAGCCCTTTCTCCCCTCCTGATCTGGACAGGAGGGTCGACTCCCCTGCTTTGTCTGGAAGGGGTTCCCGACCTTCCGGTCGCACCTCAGGATGAGGCCGGTCTCACGAAGACATTCCAGACGTGGCCTCGTGGGTGGTTCCACATTCCGTAGGACCCCGATTTCCCGGTCCCCTCTTGATAAGAACCCGATGCCCGGACACCTCTCCGAACTCCACCCTGTGAATGAAGTCAACACGAAGGGGCAGTTTTTCCGTGCATCGTTCGGAAAAACCCCAGGTTCCAAATACAGCTCGACAAGCGGCCTCTCTCCCCGGGGACATCTCGAGAGGCAAGCGGAGTTCCATGCCTCAACCCAAGACGAGGCCTGACTCTCCTGTCCCCAGTCTGCAGGGACCCTGCGATCGGAGTCTGAAATCAGAGGTACCCTGCGGTTCCTGCCTCAACTGGAGATGAGGCCCTCTTCCAATGCACCAAACCCAGTGGAGTCCCGAGAGGCCCCTCCCACCTCCAGTTTCCCTGGCTTCTCAGAGCCACCATGAGAAGCCCCCTGAGGTCACCTGCACAAGTCGAGGGAACCCAGGGTTTCCTGCCTCAACCCGAGAAAGACCTCGAGAGACCTTCTTCAACACGTCTCGAGGCCAGATTCCCCTACCATGGCTCGGGAGCAATGACGCGCTCCCCTCGCCACTCGCATGGAGACCCGACTTCCCTGGCGCCCCACGAGAGGCTCACTGACCTCGCCGTCGTACCTCGTGAGAAACCGCACACTGGGGCCGCCGCTCGAGAACAACCCCGAGATTCCCCCGTCATCGAGAGATGAGGGCCTTCGTCTCCTGCATGGCCTAGAGACCAATCTCGCGACCTCTCTCCAAACGCCTCAGGAGGCTTGACTCCCTTGAGTCCACCCAGTGAGCTCCAAGAGATACCCGTCGCGATTCGAGAGCAGAGCGGGGTTCTTTGCTTCCACTCGAGATGAATGCCTGTCTCCCCGGGTGCGTCTGGAATGCAACCCCGAGATCCCTGTCGCCCCTGGAGAGGAACATTGGCTTCTGGACACAAGCCTAGATGAGGTCTATTGGCCCTGCAGTCACTCGAGAGCAATCCCCAGCTTTCCTTCGCAACTCGAATGGAAGATTGGACTTGCCTGGGCCAACACAAGAGGCAGCCTGAATTCCCCGTCGTAACTCGAGAATCCCGCCGTAACTCGAGAAAAACCACGTGGCTCCCCCGTCATCGCAAGATGAAGCCCTTTCCCGCTACAGCGCCTCAGGAGAAGTCCCACGTTAGGAATTGGAGGTCGAAAGGGCACTTGGCACCCTTGATGCGACCCACAAAGTTCCCCGAAATCCCGGTCTCCCTCGAGAGGAACACTGAGGTTTTCCGGCACCCCTCCTCTGAGCCCTTTCTCCCCTCCTGATCTGGACAGGAGGGTCGACTCCCCTGCTTTGTCTGGAAGGGGTTCCCGACCTTCCGGTCGCACCTCAGGATGAGGCCGGTCTCACGAAGACATTCCAGACGTGGCCTCGTGGGTGGTTCCACATTCCGTAGGACCCCGATTTCCCGGTCCCCTCTTGATAAGAACCCGATGCCCGGACACCTCTCCGAACTCCACCCTGTGAATGAAGTCAACACGAAGGGGCAGTTTTTCCGTGCATCGTTCGGAAAAACCCCAGGTTCCAAATACAGCTCGACAAGCGGCCTCTCTCCCCGGGGACATCTCGAGAGGCAAGCGGAGTTCCATGCCTCAACCCAAGACGAGGCCTGACTCTCCTGTCCCCAGTCTGCAGGGACCCTGCGATCGGAGTCTGAAATCAGAGGTACCCTGCGGTTCCTGCCTCAACTGGAGATGAGGCCCTCTTCCAATGCACCAAACCCAGTGGAGTCCCGAGAGGCCCCTCCCACCTCCAGTTTCCCTGGCTTCTCAGAGCCACCATGAGAAGCCCCCTGAGGTCACCTGCACAAGTCGAGGGAACCCAGGGTTTCCTGCCTCAACCCGAGAAAGACCTCGAGAGACCTTCTTCAACACGTCTCGAGGCCAGATTCCCCTACCATGGCTCGGGAGCAATGACGCGCTCCCCTCGCCACTCGCATGGAGACCCGACTTCCCTGGCGCCCCACGAGAGGCTCACTGACCTCGCCGTCGTACCTCGTGAGAAACCGCACACTGGGGCCGCCGCTCGAGAACAACCCCGAGATTCCCCCGTCATCGAGAGATGAGGGCCTTCGTCTCCTGCATGGCCTAGAGACCAATCTCGCGACCTCTCTCCAAACGCCTCAGGAGGCTTGACTCCCTTGAGTCCACCCAGTGAGCTCCAAGAGATACCCGTCGCGATTCGAGAGCAGAGCGGGGTTCTTTGCTTCCACTCGAGATGAATGCCTGTCTCCCCGGGTGCGTCTGGAATGCAACCCCGAGATCCCTGTCGCCCCTGGAGAGGAACATTGGCTTCTGGACACAAGCCTAGATGAGGTCTATTGGCCCTGCAGTCACTCGAGAGCAATCCCCAGCTTTCCTTCGCAACTCGAATGGAAGATTGGACTTGCCTGGGCCAACACAAGAGGCAGCCTGAATTCCCCGTCGTAACTCGAGAATCCCGCCGTAACTCGAGAAAAACCACGTGGCTCCCCCGTCATCGCAAGATGAAGCCCTTTCCCGCTACAGCGCCTCAGGAGAAGTCCCACGTTAGGAATTGGAGGTTGAAAGGGCACTTGGCACCCTTGATGCGACCCACAAAGTTCCCCGAAATCCCGGTCTCCCTCGAGAGAAACACTGAGGTTTTCCGGCACCCCTCCTCTGAGCCCTTTCTCCCCTCCTGATCTGGACAGGAGGGTCGACTCCCCTGCTTTGTCTGGAAGGGGTTCCCGACCTTCCGGTCGCACCTCAGGATGAGGCCGGTCTCACGAAGACATTCCAGACGTGGCCTCGTGGGTGGTTCCACATTCCGTAGGACCCCGATTTCCCGGTCCCCTCTTGATAAGAACCCGATGCCCGGACACCTCTCCGAACTCCACCCTGTGAATGAAGTCAACACGAAGGGGCAGTTTTTCCGTGCATCGTTCGGAAGAAACCCCAGGTTCCAAATACAGCTCGACAAGTGGCCTCTATCCCCGGGGACATCTCGAGAGGCAAGCGGAGTTCCATGCCTCAACCCAAGACGAGGCCTGACTCTCCTGTCCCCAGTCTGCAGGGACCCTGCGATCGGAGTCTGAAATCAGAGGTACCCTGCGGTTCCTGCCTCAACTGGAGATGAGGCCCTCTTCCAATGCACCAAACCCAGTGGAGTCCCGAGAAGCCCCTCCCACCTCCAGTATCCCTGGCTTCTCAGAGCCACCATGAGAAGCCCCCTGAGGTCACCTGCACAAGTCGAAGGAACCCAGGGTTTCCTGCCTCAACCCGAGAAAGACCTCGAGAGACCTTCTTCAACACGTCTCGAGGCCAGAATCCCCTACCATGGCTCGGGAGCAATGACGCGCTCCCCTCGCCACTCGCATGGAGACCCGGCTTCCCTGGCGCCCCACGAGAGGCTCACTGACCTCGCCGTCGTACCTCGTGAGAAACCGCACACTGGGGACGCCGCTCGAGAACAACCCCGAGATTCCCCCGTCATCGAGAGATGAGGGCCTTCGTCTCCTGCATGGCCTAGAGACCAATCTCGCGTCCTCTCTCCAAACGCCTCAGGAGGCTTGAATCCCTTGAGTCCACCCAGTGAGCTCCAAGAGATACCCGTCGCGATTCGAGAGCAGAGCGGGGTTCTTTGCTTCCACTCGAGATGAATGCCTGTCTCCCCGGGTGCGTCTGGAATGCAACCCCGAGATCCATGTCGCCCCTGGAGAGGAACATTGGCTTCTGGACACAAGCCTAGATGAGGTCTATTGGCCCTGCAGTCACTCGAGAGCAATCCCCAGCTTTCCTTCGCAACTCGAATGGAAGATTGGACTTGCCTGGGCCAACACAAGAGGCAGCCTGAATTCCCCGTCGTAACTCGAGAATCCCGCCGTAACTCGAGAAAAACCACGTGGCTCCCCCGTCATCGCAAGATGAAGCCCTTTCCCGTTACAGCGCCTCAGGAGAAGTCCCACGTTAGGAATTGGAGGTCGAAAGGGCACTTGGCACCCTTGATGCGACCCACAAGGTTCCCCGAAATCCCGGTCTTCCTCGAGAGGAACACTGAGGTTTTCCGGCACCCCTCCTCTGAGCCCTTTCTCCCCTCCTGATCTTGACAGGAGGGTCGACTCCCCTGCTTTGCCTGGAAGGGGTTCCCGACCTTCCGGTCGCACCTCAGGATGAGGCCGGTCTCACGAAGGCACTCCAGACGTGGCCTCGTGGGTGGTTCCACATTCCGTAGGACCCCGATTTCCCGTTCCCCTCTTGATAAGAACCCGATGCCCGGACACCTGTCCGAACTCCACCCTGTGAATGAAGTCAACACGAAGGGGCAGTTTGTCCGTGCATCGTTCGGAAAAACCCCAGGTTCCAAATACAGCTCGACAAGCGGCCTCTCTCCCCGGGGACATCTCGAGAGCCAAGCGGAGTTCCAAGCCTCAACACAAGACGAGGCCTGACTCTCCTGTCCCCAGTCTGCAGGGACCCTGCGATCGGAGTCTGAAATCAGAGGTACCCTGCGGTTCCTGCCTCAACTGGAGATGAGGCCCTCTTCCAATGCACCAAACCCAGTGGGGTCCCGAGAGGCCCCTCCCACCTCCAGTTTCCCTGGCTTCTCAGAGCCACCATGAGAAGCCCCCTGAAGTCACCTGCACAAGTCGAGGGAACCCAGGGTTTCCTGCCTCAACCCGAGAAAGACCTCGAGAGACCTTCTTCAACGCGTCTCGAGGCCAATTCCCCTACCATGGCTCGGGAGCAATGACGCGCTCCCCTCGCCACTCGCATGGAGACCCGACTTCCCTGGCGCCCCACGAGAGGCTCACTGACCTCGCCGTCGTACCTCGTGAGAAACGGCACACTGGGGCCGCCGCTCGAGAACAACCCCGAGATTCCCCCGTCATCGAGAGATGAGGACCTTCGTCTCCTGCATGGCCTAGAGACCAATCTCGCGACCTCTCTCCAAACGCCTCAGGAGGCTTGACTCCCTTGAGTCCACCCAGTGAGCTCCAAGAGATACCCGTCTCGATTCGAGAGCAGAGCGGGGTTCTTTGCTTCCACTCGAGGTGAATGCCTGTCTCCCCGGGTGCGTCTGGAATGCAACCCCGAGATCCCTGTCGCCCCTGGAGAGGAACATTGGCTTCTGGACACAAGCCTAGATGAGGTCTATTGGCCCTGCAGTCACTCGAGAGCAATCCCCAGCTTTCCTTCGCAACTCGAATGGAGGATTGGACTTGCCTGGGCCAACACAAGAGGCAGCCTGAATTCCCCGTCGTAACTCGAGAATCCCGACGTAACTCGAGAAAAACCACGTGGCTCCCCCGTCATCGCAAGATGAAGCCCTTTCCCGCTACAGCGCCTCAGGAGAAGTCCCACGTTAGGAATTGGAGGTCGAAAGGGCACTTGGCACCCTTGATGCGACCCACAAAGTTCCCCGAAATCCCGGTCTCCCTCGAGAGGAACACTGAGGTTTTCCGGCACCCCTCCTCTGAGCCCTTTCTCCCCTCCTGATCTGGACAGGAGGGTCGACTCCCCTGCTTTGTCTGGAAGGGGTTCCCGACCTTCCGGTCGCACCTCAGGATGAGGCCGGTCTCACGAAGACATTCCAGACGTGGCCTCGTGGGTGCTTCCACATTCCGTAGGACCCCGATTTCCCGGTCCCCTCTTGATAAGAACCCGATGCCCGGACACCTCTCCGAACTCCACCCTGTGAATGAAGTCAACACGAAGGGGCAGTTTTCCCGTGCATCGTTCGGAAAAACCCCAGGTTCCAAATACAGCTCGACAAGCGGCCTCTCTCCCCGGGGACATCTCGAGAGGCAAGCGGAGTTCCATGCCTCAACCCAAGACGAGGCCTGACTCTCCTGTCCCCAGTCTGCAGGGACCCTGTGATCGGAGTCTGAAATCAGAGGTACCCTGCGGTTCCTGCCTCACCTGGAGATGAGGACCTCTTCCAATGCACCAAACCCAGTGGAGTCCTGAGAGGCCCCTCCCACCTCCAGTTTCCCTGGCTTCTCAGAGACACCATGAGAAGGCCCCTGAGGTCACCTGCACAAGTCGAGGGAACCCAGGGTTTCCGGCCTCAACCCGAGAAAGACCTCGAAAGTCCTTCTTCAAAACGTCTCGAGGCCAGATTCCCCTACCATGGCTCAGGAGCAATGACGCGCTCCCCTCGCCACTCGCATGGAGACCCGACTTCCCTGGCGCCCCACGAGAGGCTCACTGACCTCGCCGTCGTACCTCGTGAGAAACCGCACACTGGGGCCGCCGCTAGAGAACAACCCCGAGACTCCCCCGTCATCGAGAGATGAGGGCCTTCGTCTCCTGCATGGCCTAGAGGCCAATCTCGCGACCTCTCTCCAAACGCCTCAGGAGGCTTGACTCCCTTGAGTCCACCCAGTGAGCTCCAAGAGGTACCCGTCGCGATTCGAGAGCAGAGCGGGGTTCTTTGCTTCCACTCGAGGTGAATGCCTGTCTCCTCTGGTGCGTCTTGAATGCAACCCCGAGATCCCTGTCGCCCCTGGAGAGGAACATTGGCTTCTGGACACAAGCCTAGATGAGGTCTATTGGCCCTGCAGTCACTCGAGAGCAATCCCCAGCTTTCCTTCGCAACTCGAATGGAGGATTGGACTTGCCTGGGCCAACACAAGAGGCAGCCTGAATTCCCCGTCGTAACTCGAGAATCCCGCCGTAACTCGAGAAAAACCACGTGGCTCCCCCGTCATCGCAAGATGAAGCCCTTTCCCGCTACAGCGCCTCCGGAGAAGTCCCACGTTAGGAATTGGAGGTCGAAAGGGCACTTGGCACCCTTGATGCGACCCACAAAGTTCCCCGAAATCCCGGTCTCCCTCGAGAGGAACACTGAGGTTTTCCGGCACCCCTCCTCTGAGCCCTTTCTCCCCTCCTGATCTGGACAGGAGGGTCGACTCCCCTGCTTTGTCTGGAAGGGGTTCCCGACCTTCCGGTCGCACCTCAGGATGAGGCCGGTCTCACGAAGACATTCCAGACGTGGCCTCGTGGGTGGTTCCACATTCCGTAGGACCCCGATTTCCCGGTCCCCTCTTGATAAGAACCCGATGCCCGGACACCTCTCCGAACTCCACCCTGTGAATGAAGTCAACACGAAGGGGCAGTTTTTCCGTGCATCGTTCGGAAAAACCCCAGGTTCCAAATACAGCTCGACAAGTGGCCTCTCTCCCCGGGGACATCTCGAGAGGCAAGCGGAGTTCCATGCCTCAACCCAAGACGAGGCCTGACTCTCCTGTCCCCAGTCTGCAGGGACCCTGCGATCGGAGTCTGAAATCAGAGGTACCCTGCGGTTCCTGCCTCAACTGGAGATGAGGCCCTCTTCCAATGCACCAAACCCTGTGGAGTCCCGAGAGGCCCCTCCCACCTCCAGTTTCCCTGGCTTCTCAGAGCCACCATGAGAAGCCCCCTGAGGTCACCTGCACAAGTCGAGGGAACCCAGGGTTTCCTGCCTCAACCCGGGAAAGACCTCGAGAGACCTTCTTCAACACGTCTCGAGGCCAGATTCTCCTACCATGGCTCGGGAGCAATGACGCGCTCCCCTCGCCACTCGCATGGAGACCCGGCTTCCCTGGCGCCCCACGAGAGGCTCACTGACCTCGCCGTCGTACCACGTGAGAAACCGCACACTGGGGCCGCCGCTCGAGAACAACCCCGAGATTCCCCCGTCATCGAGAGATGAGGGCCTTCGTCTCCTGCATGGCCTAGAGACCAATCTCGCGTCCTCTCTCCAAACGCCTCAGGAGGCTTGAATCCCTTGAGTCCACCCAGTGAGCTCCAAGAGATACCCGTCGCGATTCGAGAGCAGAGCGGGGTTCTTTGCTTCCACTCCATCCACAGGAGATGAATGCCTGTCTCCCCGGGTGCGTCTGGAATGCAACCCCGAGATCCATGTCGCCCCTGGAGAGGAACATTGGCTTCTGGACACAAGCCTAGATGAGGTCTATTGGCCCTGCAGTCACTCGAGAGCAATCCCCAGCTTTCCTTCGCAACTCGAATGGAAGATTGGACTTGCCCGGGCCAACACAAGAGGCAGCCTGAATTCCCCGTCGTATCTCGAGAATCCCGCCGTAACTCGAGAAAAACCACGTGGCTCCCCCGTCATCGCAAGATGAAGCCCTTTCCCGTTACAGCGCCTCAGGAGAAGTCCCACGTTAGGAATTGGAGGTCGAAAGGGCACTTGGCACCCTTGATGCGACCCACAAAGTTCCCCGAAATCCCGGTCTTCCTCGAGAGGAACACTGAAGATTTCCGGCACCCGCTCCTCTGAGCCCTTTCTCCCCTCCTGATCTTGACAGGAGGGTCGACTCCCCTGCTTTGCCTGGAAGGGGTTCCCGACCTTCCGGTCGCACCTCAGGATGAGGCCGGTCTCACGAAGGCATTCCAGACGTGGCCTCGTGTGTGGTTCCACATTCCGTAGGACCCCGATTTCCCGGTCGCCTCTTGATAAGAACCCGATGCCCGGACACCTCTCCGAACTCCACGCTGTGAATGAAGTCAACACGAAGGGGCAGTTTTTCCGTGCATCGTTCGGAAAAAAATCCCAGGTTCCAAATACAGCTCGACAATTGGCCTCTCTCCCTGGGAACACCTCGAGAGCCAAGCGGAGTTCCAAGCCTCAACACAAGACGAGGCCTGACTCTCCTGTCCCCAGTCTGCAGGGACCCTGCAATCGGAGTCTGAAATCAGAGGTACCCTGCGGTTCCTGCCTCAACTGGAGATGAGGCCCTCTTCCAATGCACCAAACCGAGTGGGGTCCCGAGAGGCCCCTCCCACCTCCAGTTTCCCTGGCTTCTCAGAGCCACCATGAGAAGCCCCCTGAAGTCACCTGCACAAGTCGAGGGAACCCAGGGTTTCCTGCCTCAACCCGGGAAAGACCTCGAGAGACCTTCTTCAACGCGTCTCGAGGCCAATTCCCCTACCATGGCTCGGGAGCACTGACGCGCTCCCCTTCGCCACTCGCATGGAGACCCGACTTCCCTGGCGCCCCACGAGAGGCTCACTGACCTCGCCGTCGTACCTCGTGAGAAACCGCACACTGGGGCCGCCGCTCGAGAACAACCCCGAGATTCCCCCGTCATCGAGAGATGAGGACCTTCGTCTCCTGCATGGCCTAGAGACCAATCTCGCGACCTCTCTCCAAACGCCTCAGGAGGCTTGACTCCCTTGAGTCCACCCAGTGAGCTCCAAGAGATACCCGTCGCGATTCGAGAGCAGAGCGGGGTTCTTTGCTTCCACTCGAGGTGAATGCCTGTCTCCCCGGGTGCGTCTGGAATGCAACCCCGAGATCCCTGTCGCCCCTGGAGAGGAACATTGGCTTCTGGACACAAGCCTAGATGAGGTCTATTGGCCCTGCAGTCACTCGAGAGCAATCCCCAGCTTTCCTTCGCAACTCGAATGGAGGATTGGACTTGCCTGGGCCAACACAAGAGGCAGCCTGAATTCCCCGTCGTAACTCGAGAATCCCGCCGTAACTCGAGAAAAACCACGTGGCTCCCCCGTCATCGCAAGATGAAGCCCTTTCCCGCTACAGCGCCTCAGGAGAAGTCCCACGTTAGGAATTGGAGGTCGAAAGGGCACTTGGCACCCTTGATGCGACCCACAAAGTTCCCCGAAATCCCGGTCTCCCTCGAGAGGAACACTGAGGTTTTCCGGCACCCCTCCTCTGAGCCCTTTCTCCCCTCCTGATCTGGACAGGAGGGTCGACTCCCCTGCTTTGTCTGGAAGGGGTTCCCGACCTTCCGGTCGCACCTCAGGATGAGGCCGGTCTCACGAAGACATTCCAGACGTGGCCTCGTGGGTGGTTCCACATTCCGTAGGACCCCGATTTCCCGGTCCCCTCTTGGTAAGAACCCGATGCCCGGACACCTCACCGAACTCCACCCTGTGAATGAAGTCAACACGAAGGGGCAGTTTTCCCGTGCATCGTTCGGAAAAACCCCAGGTTCCAAATACAGCTCGACAATTGGCCTCTCTCCCCGGGGACATCTCGAGAGGCAAACGGAGTTCCATGCCTCAACCCAAGACGAGGCCTGACTCTCCTGTCCCCAGACTGCAGGGACCCTGCGATCGGAGTCTGAAATCAGAGGTACCCTGCGGTTCCTGCCTCAGCTGGAGATGAGGCCTTCTTCCAATGCACCAAACCCAGTGGAGTCCTGAGAGGCCCCTCCCACCTCCAGTTTCCCTGGCTTCTCAGAGCCACCATGAGAAGCCCCCTGAGGTCACCTGCACAAGTCGAGGGAACCCAGGGTTTCCTGCCTCAACCCGAGAAAGACCTCGAGAGACCTTCTTCAACACGTCTCGAGGCCAGAGGCCCCTACCATGGCTCGGGAGCAATGACGCGCTCCCCTCGCCACTCGCATGGAGACCCGACTTCCCTGGCGCCCCACGAGAGGCTCACTGACCTCGCCGTCGTACCTCGTGAGAAACCGCACACTGGGGCCGCCGCTAGAGAACAACCCCGAGACTCCCCCGTCATCGAGAGATGAGGGCCTTCGTCTCCTGCATGGCCTAGAGGCCAATCTCGCGACCTCTCTCCAAACGCCTCAGGAGGCTTGACTCCCTTGAGTCCACCCAGTGAGCTCCAAGAGGTACCCGTCGCGATTCGAGAGCAGAGCGGGGTTCTTTGCTTCCACTCGAGGTGAATGCCTGTCTCCCCTGGTGCGTCTGGAATGCAACCCCGAGATCCCTGTCGCCCCTGGAGAGGAACATTGGCTTCTGGACACAAGCCTAGATGAGGTCTATTGGCCCTGCAGTCACTCGAGAGCAATCCCCAGCTTTCCTTCGCAACTCGAATGGAAGATTGGACTGGCCTGGGCCAACACAAGAGGCAGCCTGAATTCCCAGTCGTAACTCGAGAATCCCGCCGTAACTCGAGAAAAACCACGTGGCTCCCCCGTCATCGCAAGATGAAGCCCTTTCCCGCTACAGCGCCTCAGGAGAAGTCCCACGTTAGGAATTGGAGGTCGAAAGGGCACTTGGCACCCTTGATGCGACCCACAAAGTTCCCCGAAATCCCGGTCTCCCTCGAGAGGAACACTGAGGTTTTCCGGCACCCCTCCTCTGAGCCCTTTCTCCCCTCCTGATCTGGACAGGAGGGTCGACTCCCCTGCTTTGTTTGGAAGGGGTTCCCGACCTTCCGGTCGCACCTCAGGATGAGGCCGGTCTCACGAAGACATTCCAGACGTGGCCTCGTGGGTGGTTCCACATTCCGTAGGACCCCGATTTCCCGGTCCCCTCTTGATAAGAACCCGATGCCCGGACACCTCTCCGAACTCCACCCTGTGAATGAAGTCAACACGAAGGGGCAGTTTTTCCGTGCATCGTTCGGAAAAACCCCAGGTTCCAAATACAGCTCGACAAGTGGCCTCTCTCCCCGGGGACATCTCGAGAGGCAAGCGGAGTTCCATGCCTCAACCCAAGACGAGGCCTGACTCTCCTGTCCCCAGACTGCAGGGACCCTGCGATCGGAGTCTGAAATCAGAGGTACCCTGCGGTTCCTGCCTCAACTGGAGATGAGGCCCTCTTCCAATGCACCAAACCCAGTGGAGTCCCGAGAGGCCCCTCCCACCTCCAGTTTCCCTGGCTTCTCAGAGCCACCATGAGAAGCCCCCTGAGGTCACCTGCACAAGTCGAGGGAACCCAGGGTTTCCTGCCTCAACCCGAGAAAGACCTCGAGAGACCTTCTTCAACACGTCTCGAGGCCAGATTCCCCTACCATGGCTCTGGAGCAATGACGCGCTCCCCTCGCCACTCGCATGGAGACCCGGCTTCCCTGGCGCCCCACGAGAGGCTCACTGACCTCGCCGTCGTACCTCGTGACAAACCGCACACTGGGGACGCCGCTCGAGAACAACCCCGAGATTCCCCCGTCATCGAGAGATGAGGGCCTTTGTCTCCTGCATGGCCTAGAGACCAATCTCGCGTCCTCTCTCCAAACGCCTCAGGAGGCTTGACTCCCTTGAGTCCACCCAGTGAGCTCCAAGAGATACCCGTCGCGATTCGAGAGCAGAGCGGGGTTCTTTGCTTCCACTCGAGATGAATGCCTGTCTCCCCGGGTGCGTCTGGAATGCAAGCCCGAGATCCCTGTCGCCCCTGGAGAGGAACATTGGCTTCTGGACACAAGCCTAGATGAGGTCTATTGGCCCTGCAGTCACTCGAGAGCAATCCCCAGCTTTCCTTCGCAACTCGAATGGAAGATTGGACTTGCCCGGGCCAACACAAGAGGCAGCCTGAATTCCCCGTCGTAACTCGAGAATCCCGCCGTAACTCGAGAAAAACCACGTGGCTCCCCCGTCATCGCAAGATGAAGCCCTTTCCCGTTACAGCGCCTCAGGAGAAGTCCCACGTTAGGAATTGGTGGTCGAAAGGGCACTTGGCACCCTTGATGCGACCCACAAGGTTCCCCGAAATCCCGGTCTTCCTCGAGAGGAACACTGAGGTTTTCCGGCACCCGCTCCTCTGAGCCCTTTCTCCCCTCCTGATCTGGACAGGAGGGTCGACTCCCCTGCTTTGCCTGGAAGGGGTTCCCGACCTTCCGGTCGCACCTCAGGATGAGGCCGGTCTCACGAAGGCACTCCAGACGTGGCCTCGTGGGTGGTTCCACATTCCGTAGGACCCCGATTTCCCGGTCCCCTCTTGATAAGAACCCGATGCCCGGACACCTGTCCGAACTCCACCCTGTGAATGAAGTCAACACGAAGGGGCAGTTTTTCCGTGCATCGTTCGGAAAAACCCCAGGTTCCAAATACAGCTCGACAAGTGGCCTCTCTCCCCGGGGACATCTCGAGAGGCAAGCGGAGTTCCATGCCTCAACCCAAGACGAGGCCTGACTCTCCTGTCCCCAGTCTGCAGGGACCCTGCGATCGGAGTCTGAAATCAGAGGTACCCTGCGGTTCCTGCCTCAACTGGAGATGAGGCCCTCTTCCAATGCACCAAACCCAGTGGAGTCCCGAGAGGCCCCTCCCACCTCCAGTTTCCCTGGCTTCTCAGAGCCACCATGAGAAGCCCCCTGAGGTCACCTGCACAAGTCGAGGGAACCCAGGGTTTCCTGCCTCAACCCGAGAAAGACCTCGAGAGACCTTCTTCAACACGTCTCGAGGCCAGATTCCCCTACCATGGCTCGGGAGCAATGACGCGCTCCCCTCGCCACTCGCATGGAGACCCGACTTCCCTGGCTCCCCACGAGAGGCTCACTGACCTCGCCGTCGTACCTCGTGAGAAACCGCACACTGGGGCCGCCGCTCGAGAACAACCCCGAGATTCCCCCGTCATCGAGAGATGAGGGCCTTCGTCTCCTGCATGGCCTAGAGGCCAATCTCGCGACCTCTCTCCAAACGCCTCAGGAGGCTTGACTCCCTTGAGTCCACCCAGTGAGCTCCAAGAGATACCCGTCGCGATTCGAGAGCTGAGCGGGGTTCTTTGCTTCCACTCGAGATGAATGCCTGTCTCCTCTGGTGCGTCTTGAATGCAACCCGGAGATCCCTGTCGCCCCTGGAGAGGAACATTGGCTTCTGGACACAAGCCTAGATGAGGTCTATTGGCCCTACAGTCACTCGAGAGTAATCCCCAGCTTTCCTTCGCAACTCGAATGGAAGATTGGACTTGCCTGGGCCAACACAAGAGGCAGCCTGAATTCCCAGTCGTAACTCGAGAATCCCGCCGTAACTCGAGAAAAACCACGTGGCTCCCCCGTCATCGCAAGATGAAGCCCTTTCCCGCGACAGCGCCTCAGGAGAAGTCCCACGTTAGGAATTGGAGGTCGAAAGGGCACTTGGCACCCTTGATGCGACCCACAAAGTTCCCCGAAATCCCGGTCTCCCTCGAGAGAAACACTGAGGTTTTCCGGCACCCCTCCTCTGAGCCCTTTCTCCCCTCCTGATCTGGACAGGAGGGTCGACTCCCCTGCTTTGTCTGGAAGGGGTTCCCGACCTTCCGGTCGCACCTCAGGATGAGGCCGGTCTCACGAAGACATTCCAGACGTGGCCTCGTGGGTGGTTCCACATTCCGTAGGACCCCGATTTCCCGGTCCCCTCTTGATAAGAACCCGATGCCCGGACACCTCTCCGAACTCCACCCTGTGAATGAAGTCAACACGAAGGGGCAGTTTTCCCGTGCATCGTTCGGAAAAACCCCAGGTTCCAAATACAGCTCGACAAGCCTCTCTCCCCGGGGACATCTCGAGAGGCAAGCGGAGTTCCATGCCTCAACCCAAGACGAGGCCTGACTCTCCTGTCCCCAGACTGCAGGGACCCTGGGATCGGAGTCTGAAATCAGAGGTACCCTGCGGTTCCTGCCTCAACTGGAGATGAGGCCCTCTTCCAATGCACCAAACCCAGTGGAGTCCCGAGAGGCCCCTCCCACCTCCAGTTTCCCTGGCTTCTCAGAGCCACCATGAGAAGCCCCCTGAGGTCACCTGCACAAGTCGAGGGAACCCAGGGTTTCCTGCCTCAACCCGAGAAAGACCTCGAGAGACCTTCTTCAACACGTCTCGAGGCCAGATTCTCCTACCATGGCTCGGGAGCAATGACGCGCTCCCCTCGCCACTCGCATGGAGACCCGGCTTCCCTGGCGCCCCACGAGAGGCTCACTGACCTCGCCGTCGAACCTCGTGAGAAACCGCACACTGGGGCCGCCGCTCGAGAACAACCCCGAGATTCCCCCGTCATCGAGAGATGAGGGCCTTTGTCTCCTGCATGGCCTAGAGACCAATCTCGCGTCCTCTCTCCAAACGCCTCAGGAGGCTTGAATCCCTTGAGTCCACCCAGTGAGCTCCAAGAGATACCCGTCGCGATTCGAGAGCAGAGCGGGGTTCTTTGCTTCCACTCCATCCACAGGAGATGAATGCCTGTCTCCCCGGGTGCGTCTGGAATGCAACCCCGAGATCCCTGTCGCCCCTGTAGAGGAACATTGGCTTCTGGACACAAGCCTAGATGAGGTCTATTGGCCCTGCAGTCACTCGAGAGCAATCCCCAGCTTTCCTTCGCAAGTCGAATGGAAGACTGGACTTGCCCGGGCCAACACAAGAGGCAGCCTGAATTCCCCGTCGTAACTCGAGAATCCCGCCGTAACTCGAGAAAAACCACGTGGCTCCCCCGTCATCGCAAGATGAAGCCCTTTCCCGTTACAGCGCCTCAGGAGAAGTCCCACGTTAGGAATTGGAGGTCGAAAGGGCACTTGGCACCCTTGATGCGACCCACAAAGTTCCCCGAAATCCCGGTCTCCCTCGAGAGGAACACTGAGGTTTTCCGGCACCCGCTCCTCTGAGCCCTTTCTCCCCTCCTGATCTGGACAGGAGGGTCGACTCCCCTGCTTTGCCTGGAAGGGGTTCCCGACCTTCCGGTCGCACCTCAGGATGAGGCCGGTCTCACGAAGGCACTCCAGACGTGGCCTCGTGGGTGGTTCCACATTCCGTAGGACCCCGATTTCCCGGTCCCCTCTTGATAAGAACCCGATGCCCGGACACCTGTCCGAACTCCACCCTGTGAATGAAGTCAACACAAAGGGGCAGTTTTTCCGTGCATCGTTCGGAAAAACCCCAGGTTCCAAATACAGCTCGACAAGTGGCCTCTCTCCCCGGGGACATCTCGAGAGCCAAGCGGAGTTCCAAGCCTCAACACAAGACGAGGCCTGACTCTCCTGTCCCCAGTCTGCAGGGACCCTGCAATCGGAGTCTGAAATCAGAGGTACCCTGCGGTTCCTGCCTCAACTGGAGATGAGGCCCTCTTCCAATGCACCAAACCGAGTGGGGTCCCGAGAGGCCCCTCCCACCTCCAGTTTCCCTGGCTTCTCAGAGCCACCATGAGACGCCCCCTGAGGTCACCTGCACAAGTCGAGGGAACCCAGGGTTTCCTGCCTCAACCCGAGAAAGACCTCGAGAGACCTTCTTCAACGCGTCTCGAGGCCAATTCCCCTACCATGGCTCGGGAGCACTGACGCGCTCCCCCTCGCCACTCGCATGGAGACCCGACTTCCCTGGCGCCCCACGAGAGGCTCACTGACCTCGCCGTCGTACCTCGTGAGAAACCGCACACTGGGGCCGCCGCTCGAGAACAACCCCGAGATTCCCCCGTCAACGAGAGATGAGGGCCTTCGTCTCCTGCATGGCCTAGAGACCAATCTCGCGACCTCTCTCCAAACGCCTCAGGAGGCTTGACTCCCTTGAGTCCACCCAGTGAGCTCCAAGAGATACCCTTCGCGATTCGAGAGCAGAGCGGGGTTCTTTGCTTCCACTCGAGATGAATGCCTGTCTCCCCGGGTGCGTCTGGAATGCGACCCCGAGATCCCTGTCGCCCCTGGAGAGGAACATTGGCTTCTGGACACAAGCCTAGATGAGGTCTATTGGCCCTGCAGTCACTCGAGAGCAATCCCCAGCTTTCCTTCGCAACTCGAATGGAAGATTGGACTTGCCTGGGCCAACACAAGAGGCAGCCTGAATTCCCCGTCGTAACTCGAGAATCCCGCCGTAACTCGAGAAAAACCACGTGGCTCCCCCGTCATCGCAAGATGAAGCCCTTTCCCGCTACAGCGCCTCAGGAGAAGTCCCACGTTAGGAATTGGAGGTCGAAAGGGCACTTGGCACCCTTGATGCGACCCACAAAGTTCCCCGAAATCCCGGTCTCCCTCGAGAGGAACACTGAGGTTTTCCGGCACCCCTCCTCTGAGCCCTTTCTCCCCTCCTGATCTGGACAGGAGGGTCGACTCCCCTGCTTTGTCTGGAAGGGGTTCCCGACCTTCCGGTCGCACCTCAGGATGAGGCCGGTCTCACGAAGACATTCCAGACGTGGCCTCGTGGGTGCTTCCACATTCCGTAGGACCCCGATTTCCCGGTCCCCTCTTGATAAGAACCCGATGCCCGGACACCTCTCCGAACTCCACCCTGTGAATGAAGTCAACACGAAGGGGCAGTTTTTCCGTGCATCGTTCGGAAAAACCCCAGGTTCCAAATACAGCTCGACAAGTGGCCTCTCTCCCCGGGGACATCTCGAGAGGCAAGCGGAGTTCCATGCCTCAACCCAAGACGAGGCCTGACTCTCCTGTCCCCAGACTGCAGGGACCCTGCGATCGGAGTCTGAAATCAGAGGTACCCTGCGGTTCCTGCCTCACCTGGAGATGAGGCCTTCTTCCAATGCACCAAACCCAGTGGTGTCCCGAGAGGCCCCTCCCACCTCCAGTTTCCCTGGCTTCTCAGAGCCACCATGAGAAGCCCCCTGAGGTCACCTGCACAAGTCGAGGGGACCCAGGGTTTCCTGCCTCAACTCGAGAAAGACCTCGAAAGTCCTTCTTCAACACGTCTCGAGGCCAGATTCCCCTACCATGGCTCGGGAGCAATGACGCGCTCCCCTCGCCACTCGCATGGAGACCCGACTTCTCTGGCGCCCCACGAGAGGCTCACTGACCTCGCCGTCGTACCTCGTGAGAAACCGCACACTGGGGCCGCCGCTAGAGAACAACCCCGAGACTCCCCCGTCATCGAGAGATGAGGGCCTTCGTCTCCTGCATGGCCTAGAGGCCAATCTCGAGACCTCTCTCCAAACGCCTCAGGAGACTTGACTCCCTTGAGTCCACCCAGTGAGCTCCAAGAGGTACCCGTCGCGATTCGAGAGCAGAGCGGGGTTCTTTGCTTCCACTCGAGATGAATGCCTGTCTCCCCTGGTGCGTCTGGAATGCAACCCCGAGATCCCTGTCGCCCCTGGAGAGGAACATTGGCTTCTGGACACAAGCCTAGATGAGGTCTATTGGCCCTGCAGTCACTCGAGAGCAATCCCCAGCTTTCCTTCGCAACTCGAATGGAAGATTGGACTTGCCTGGGCCAACACAAGAGGCATCCTGAATTCCCCGTCGTAACTCGAGAATCCCGCCGTAACTCGAGAAAAACCACGTGGCTCCCCCGTCATCGCAAGATGAAGCCCTTTCCCGCTACAGCGCCTCAGGAGAAGTCCCACGTTAGGAACTGGAGGTCGAAAGGGCCCTTGGCACCCTTGATGCGACCCACAAAGTTCCCCGAAATCCCGGTCTCCCTCGAGAGGAACACTGAGGTTTTCCGGCACTCCCTCCTCTGAGCCCTTTCTCCCCTCCTGATCTGGACAGGAGGGTCGACTCCCCTGCTTTGTCTGGAAGGGGTTCCCGACCTTCCGGTCGCACCTCAGGATGAGGCCGGTCTCACGAAGACATTCCAGACGTGGCCTCGTGGGTGGTTCCACATTCCGTAGGACCCCGATTTCCCGGTCCCCTCTTGATAAGAACCCGATGCCCGGACACCTCTCCGAACTCCAGCCTGTGAATGAAGTCAACACGAAAGGGCAGTGACTCGCCCGTGCATCGTCTGGAAAAAAATCCCAGGTTCCAAATACAGCTCGACAAGTGGCCTCTCTCCCCGGGGACACCTCGAGGGGCAAGCGGAGTTCCTTGGCTCAACCCAAGAAGAGGCCTGACTCTCCTGTCCCCAGACTGCAGGGATCCTGGGATCGGAGTCTGAAATCTGAGGAACCCTGCGGTTCCTGCCTCAACTGGAGATGAGGCCCTCTTCCAATGCACCAAACCCTGTGGAGTCCCAAGAAGCCCCTCCCACCTCCAGTATCCCTGGCATCTCAGAGCCACCATGAGAAGCCCCCTGAGGTCACCTGCACAAGTCGAGGGAACCCAGGGTTTCCTGCCTCAACCCGAGAAAGACCTCGAGAGACCTTCTTCAACTCGTCTCGAGGCCAGATTCTCCTACCATGGCTCGGGAGCAGTGACGTGCTTCCCCTCGCCCCTCGCATGGAGACCCGGCTTCCCTGGCGCCCCACGAGAGGCTCACTGACCTCGCCGTCGTACCTCGTGAGAAACCGCACACTGGGGCCGCCGCTCGAGAACAACCCCGAGATTCCCCCGTCATCGAGAGATGAGGGCCTTCGTCTCCTGCATGGCCTAGAGACCAATCTCGCGTCCTCTCTCCAAACGCCTCAGGAGGCTTGAATCCCTTGAGTCCACCCAGTGAGCTCCAAGAGATACCCGTCGCGATTCGAGAGCAGAGCGGGGTTCTTTGCTTCCACTCCATCCACAGGAGATGAATGCCTGTCTCCCCGGGTGCGTCTGGAATGCAACCCCGAGATCCCTGTCGCCCCTGGAGAGGAACATTGGCTTCTGGACACAAGCCTAGATGAGGTCTATTGGCCCTGCAGTCACTCGAGAGCAATCCCCAGCTTTCCTTCGCAACTCGAATGGAACATTGGACTTCCCTGGGCCAACACAAGAGGCATCCTGAATTCCCAGTCGTAACTCGAGAATCCCGCCTCAACTCGAGAAAAAGCACGTGGTTCCCCCGTCATCGCAAGATGAAGCCCTTTTCCGCTACAGCGTCTCAGGACAAGTCCCACGTTAAGAAATGGAGGTCGAAACGGTACTTGGCACCCTTGATGCGACCCACAAAGTTCCCCGGCATCCCGGTCTCCCTGGAGAGGAACCCCGAGGATATCCGGAACCACTTCCTCTGAGCCCCTTCTACCCGCCTGATCTCGACAGGAGGGTCGACTCCCCTGCTTTGTCTGGAAGGGGTTCCCGACCTTCCGGTCGCACCTCAGGATGAGGCCGGTCTCACGACGACATTCCAGACGTGGCCTCGTGGGTGCTTCCACATTGCGAAGCACCCCGATTTCCCGGTCCCCTCTTGGTAAGAACCCGATGCCCGGACACCTCCCCGAACTCCACCCTGTGAATGAGGTCAACACGAAGGGGCAGTGACTCGCCCGTGCATCGTCCGGAAAAAACCCCCAGGTTCCAAATACAGCTCGACAAGTGGCCTCTCTCCCCGGGGACACCCCGACAGGCAAGCGGAGTTCCATGCCTCAACCCAAGACGAGGCCTGACTCTCCTGTCCCCAGTCTGCAGGGACCCTGCGATCGGAGTCTGACATCAGAGGAACCCTGAGGTTCCTGCCTCAACTGGAGATGAGGCCCTCTTCCAATGCACCAAACCCCGTGGAGTCCCGAGATGCCCCTCCCACCTCCAGTTTCCCTGACTTCTCAGAGCCACCATGAGAAGCCCCCTGAGGTCACCTGCACAAGTCGCGGGAATCCAGGGTTTCCTGCCTCAACCCGAGAAAGACCTCGAGAGACCTTCTTCAACACGTCTCGAGGCCAGATTCCCCTACCATGACTCGAGAGCAATGACGCGCTCCCCTCGCCACTCGCATGGAGACCCGACTTCCCTGGCGCCCCACGAGAGGCTCACTGACCTCGCTGTCGTACCTCGTGAGAAACGGCACACTGGGGCCGCCGCTCGAGAACAACCCCGAGATTCCCCCGTCATCGAGAGATGAGGGCCTTCGTCTCCTGCATGGCCTAGACACCAATCTCGCGACCTCTCTCCAAACGCCTCAGGAGGCTTGAATCCCTTGAGTCCACCCAGTGAGCTCCAAGAGATACCCGTCGCGATTCGAGAGCAGAGCGGGGTTCTTTGCTTCCACTCCATCCACAGGAGATGAATGCCTGTCTCCCCGGGTGCGTCTGGAATGCAACCCCGAGATCCATGTCGCCCCTGGAGAGGAACATTGGCTTCTGGACACAAGCCTAGATGAGGTCTATTGGCCCTGCAGTCACTCGAGAGCAATCCCCAGCTTTCCTTCGCAACTGGAATGGAAGATTGGACTTGCCTGGGCCAACACAAGAGGCATCCTGAATTCCCAGTCGTAACTCGAGAATCCCGCCGCAACTCGAGAAAAAGCACGTGGTTCCCCCGTCATCGCAAGATGAAGCCCTTTCCCGCTACAGCGTCTCAGGAGAAGTCCCACGTTAGGAATTGGAGGTCGAAACGGTACTTGGCACCCTTGATGCGCCCCACAAAGTTCCCTGGCATCCCGGTCTCCCTGGAGAGGAACACCGAGGTTTTCCGGCACCACTTCCTCTGAGCCCCTTCTTCCCTCCTGATCTCGACAGGAGGGTCGACTCCCCTGCTTTGTCTGGAAGGGGTTCCCGACCTTCCGGTCGCACCTCAGGATGAGGCCGGTCTCACGACGACATTCCAGACGTGGCCTCGGGGGTGCTTCCACATTGCGAAGCACCCCGATTTCCCGGTCCCCTCTTGGTAAGAACCCGATGCCCGGACACCTCTCCGAACTCCACCCTGTGAATGAAGTCAACACGAAGGGGCAGTGACTCGCCCGTGCATCGTCCGGAAAAAATCCCAGGTTCCAAATACAGCTCGACAATTGGCCTCTCTCCCCGGGATCACCTCGAGAGCCAAGCGGAGTTCCATGCCTCAACCCAAGACGAGGCCTGACTCTCCTGTCCCCAGACTGCAGGGACCCTGCGATCGGAGTCTGAAATTAGAGGAACCCTGAGGTTCCTGCCTCACCTGGATATGAGGACTTCTTCCAATGCACCAAACCCAGTGGAGTCCTGAGAGGCCCCTCCCACCTCCAGTTTCCCTGACTTCTCAGAGCCACCATGAGAAGGCCCCTGAGGTCACCTGCACAAGTCGAGGGAACCCAGGGTTTCCTGCCTCAACCCGAGAAAGACCTCGAAAGTCCTTCTTCAACACGTCTCGAGGCCAGATTCCCCTACCATGACTCGAGAGCAGTGACGCGCTCCCCCTCGCCACTGGCATGGAGACCCGACTTCCCTGGCGCCCCACGAGAGGCTCACTGACCTCGCCGTCGTACCTCGTGAGAAACCGAACACTGGGGCCGCCGCTAGAGAACAACCCCGAGACTCCCCCGTCAGCGCGAGATGAGGGCCTTCGTCTCCTGCATGGCCTAGAGGCCAATCTCGCGACCTCTCTCCAAACGCCTCAGGAGGCTTGACTCCCTTGAGTCCACCCAGTGAGCTCCAAGAGGTACCCGTCGCGATTCGAGAGCAGAGCGGGGTTCTTTGCTTCCACTCGAGGTGAATGCCTGTCTCCTCTGGTGCGTCTTGAATGCAACCCGGAGATCCCTGTCGCCCCTGGAGAGGAACATTGTCTTCTGGACACAAGCCTAGATGAGGTCTATTGGCCCTGCAGTCACTCGAGAGCAATCCCCAGCTTTCCTTCGCAACTCGAATGGAAGATTGGACTGGCCTGGGCCAACACAAGAGGCATCCTGAATTCCCAGTCGTAACTCGAGAATCCCGCCGTAACTCGAGAAAAACCACGTGGCTCCCCCGTCATCGCAAGATGAAGCCCTTTCCCGCTACAGCGACTCAGGAGAAGTCCCACGTTAGGAATTGGAGGTCGAAAGGGCACTTGGCACCCTTGATGCGCCCCACAAAGTTCCCCGACATCCCAGTCTCCCTGGAGAGGAACCCCGAGGTTTTCCGGCACCACTTCCTCTGAGCCCCTTCTACCCTCCTGATCTTGACAGGAGGGTCGACTCCCCTGCTTTGTCTGGAAGGGGTTCCCGACCGTCCGGTCGCACCTCAGGATGAGGCCGGTCTCACGACGACATTCCAGACGTGGCCTCTTGGGTGCTTCCACATTGCGAAGCACCCCGATTTCCCGGTCCCCTCTTGGTAAGAACCTGATGCCCGGACACCTCTCCGAACTCCACCCTGTGAATGAAGTCAACACGAAGGGGCAGTGACTCGCCCGTGCATCGTCCGGAAAAAACCCCCAGGTTCCAAATACAGCTGGACAAGTGGCCTCTCTCCCCGGGGACACCTCGAGAGGCAAGCGGAGTTCCATGCCTCAACCCAAGACGAGGCCTGACTCTCCTGTCCCCAGTCTGCAGGGACCCTGCGATCGGAGTCTGAAATCAGAGGAACCCTGAGCTTCCTGCCTCAACTGGAGATGAGGCCCTCTTCCAATGCACCAAACCCCGTGGAGTCCCGAGAGGCCCCTCCCACCTCCAGTTTCCCTGACTTCTCAGAGCCACCATGAGAAGCCCCCTGAGGTCACCTGCACAAGTCGCGGGAAGCCAGGGTTTCCTGCCTCAACCCGAGAAAGACCTCGAGAGACCTTCTTCAACACGTCTCGAGGCCAGATTCCCCTACCATGACTCGAGAGCAATGACGCGCTCCCCCTCGCCACTCGCATGGAGACCCGACTTCCCTGGCGCCCCACGAGAGGCTCACTGACCTCGCCGTCGTACCTCATGAGAAACCGCACACTGGGGCCGCCGCTCGAGAGCAGCCCCGAGACTCCCCCGTCATCGCGAGATGAGGGCCTTCGTCTCCTGCATGGCCTAGAGACCAATCTCGCGACCTCTCTCTAAAAGCCTCAGGAGGCTTGACTCTCTTTAGTCCACACAGTGAGCTCCAAGAGATACCCGTCGCGACTCGAGAGCAGAGCGGGGTTCTTTGCTTGCAATCGAGATGAATGCCTGTCTCCCCGGGTGCGTCTGGAATGCAACCCCGAGATCCCTGTCGCCCCTGGAGAGGAACATTGGCTTCTGGACACAAGCCTAGATGAGGTCTATTGGCCCTGCAGTCACTCGAGAGCAATCCCCAGCTTTCCTTCGCAACTCGAATGGAAGATTGGACTTGCCTGGGCCAACACAAGAGGCATCCTGAATTCCCGGTCGTAACTCGAGGATCCCGCCGCAACTCGAGAAAAACCACGTGGTTTCCCCGTCATCGCAAGATGAAGCCCTTTCCCGCTACAGCGTCTCAGGAGAAGTCCCACGTTAGAAATTGGAGGTCCAAACGGTACTTGGCACCCTTGAGGCGACCCACAAAGTTCCCCGACATACTGGTCTCCCCCGAGAGGAGCACCGAGGTTTTCCGGCACCACTTCCTCTGAGCCCCTTCTACCCTCCTGATCTCGACAGGAGGGTCGACTCCCCTGCTTTGTCTGGAAGGGGTTCCCGACCTTCCGGTCGCACCTCAGGATGAGGCCGGTCTCACAACGACATTCCAGACGTGGCCTCGTGGGTGGTTCCACATTCCAAAGGACCCCGATTTCCCGGTCCCCTCTTGATAAGAACCCGATGCCTGGACACCTCTCCGAACTCCACCCTGTGAGTGAAGTCAACACGGAGGGGCAGTGACTCGCCGTGCTTCGTCCAGAAACAACCCCCAGGTTCCAAATACAGCTCGACAAGTGGCCTCTCTCCCCGGGGACACCTCGAGAGGCAAGCGGAGTTCCATGCCTCAATGCAAGACGAGGCCTGTCTCTCCTGTCCCAAGTCTGCAGGGACCCTGCGATCGGAGTCTGAAATCAGAGGAAGCCTGAGGTTCCTGCCTCAACTGGAGATGAAGCCCTCTTCCAATGCACCAAACCCAGTGGAGTCCCGAGAGGCCCCTCCCAACTCCAGTTTCCCTGACTTCTCAGAGCCACCATGAGAAGCCCCCTGAGGTCACCTGCCCAAGTCGAGGGAACCCAGGGTCTCCTGCCTCAACCTGAGAAAGATCTTGAGAGACCTTCTTCAACACGTCTCGAGGCCAGATTCCCCTACCATGACTGGCAATTCCCCTACAATGACGCTGGCAATAATAACGCAGATGAGCAGCCAGGAATCACGCAGCTCAACTGGCAATTATCAAGCCGATGAGCAGGCAGGAATCATGCATCTCAGCTGGCAATTATCAAGCCGATGAGCATGCAGGAATCACTCAGCTAAGCTGGCGATTATCAACCCGATGAACAGGCAGTAATTACGCAGCTCAGCTGGCACTTGTCAAGCAGCTGAGCAGACAGGAAAAACGCAGCTCATTAGGCCCTGATCACTTGACTGAGCTCGCACTGTTCACGTGGCTGATAATACACTGATATCGTGCTTGATCATGCCCTGATCACATGGCTATCATTCACTGATCACTTCACTGTGCTAGCACTGATCATGTGGATGATCATACACTGATTACGTGACTGATTATGCACTACAAAAATGGCGGATCATGCACTGATCACGTGACTGATCATGCACTGATCACGTGACTGATCATGCATTGATCACGTGCCTGATCATGCACTGATCACGTGGCTGAATATGCACTGATCACGAAGCTGATCATACACTGACCACGGGACTGTGCATGCACTGATCACTTGGCTGATCATGCACTGATCACGTTGCTGATCATGCATTGACACGTGCCTCATCCTGCACTGATCAGGTGGCTGATCATGCACTGATCACGAAGCTGATCATACACTGACCACTGGACTGTGCATGCACTGATCACTTGGCTGATCATGCACTGATAACCTGGCTATCATACACTGATCACGTGACTGATCATGCACTAATCACGTTGCGGATCATGCACTGATAACCTGGCTGATCATACACTGATCACGTGACTGATCATGGACTCTTCACGTGCCTGTTCATGCACTGATCCCGTGGCTAATCATGCACTGATCACGTGGCTGACCATACACTGATCAAATGACTGATCAAGCACTGATCACGTGCCTGGTCATGCACTGATCAGGTGGGTGATCATGCACTGATCACGAAGCAGATCATACACTGATCACGTAACTGTGCATGCACTGATCACGTGGCTGATCATGCACTTTTCATGTGACTGAGCATGCACCGATCACGTAGCTATCCTGCATTGATCACTTGGCTATCATGCACTGATGACGTGGCTGATCATACACTGATCACGTGGCTTATCATGCACTGATCACGTGCCTGATCATGCACTAATCACGTTGCTGATCAGCACTGGTCAGGTGCCTATCATGCACTGATTACGTGGCTGATCATGCACTGATCAAATAGCTATCATGCACTGACCACATGGCTATCATGCACTGACCCGTGGCTGATCATGCACTGATCACGTGACTGATCATGCACTGATCACTGGCTATCATGCACTGATCACGTGGCTGATCATACACTGATCACGTTACTGATCATGCACTTATCACGGGACTGAACATGCACTGATCATGTGGCTGATCATGCACTGATCACGTGCCTGATCATGCACTGATCGAGTAGCTATCATGCACTGATCACATGACTGTGCATGCCATGATCACGTGACTGATCATTCTCTGATCACGTGGCTATCATGCACTGATCATGAGGCTTATCATACATTGATCACCTAAATAATCATGCACTGATCACATAGCGATCTTGCACTGATCACGTGGCTGATCAGGCACTGATCACTTAGCTATCATGCACTGATCACATGACTGCGCAAAAACTGATCACTTGGATATCATACACTGGACACATGACAGATCATGCACTGATCACGTGACTGAGCATGCACTGATCTGGTGGCTCTCATGCATTGATCACGTGGTTGACCATACACTGATCACGTGACTGATCATGCACTGATCACGGGGCTGATCATACACTGAACACGTGACTGATCAAGCACTGATCACCTGGCTATCATGCACTGATCACGTAGCTGATCTGGCACTGATCACGTGACTGATCATGCAGTGATCACGTCGCTATCATGCACTGATCTCGAGATTGCCCGTGCACTGGTCACGAAGATGACCATACACTGAACACGTGGCAGATCATGCACTGAAACGTGACTGATCATGCACTGATCACGTGGCTATCATGCACTGATCATGTGCCTCACGAGGCAATAATCAAAGAGCTGAGCAGGCACAAATCAGGGAATCAGCAGGCAATAATCATGGACATCAGCTGTGATGAATCATGCTGCTCAGCGGGCAATAATCAAGCAGCTGAGCACGCAGGAATCACACGGCTCAGCTGGCAAAAGTCAACCAGATGAGCAGGCAGGAATCACGCAGCTCAGCTGGCAACCATCAAGCAGCTGAGCAGGCAGAAATCACACGGCTCAGCTGGCACATATCAAGCAGATTAGCATGCAGGTAATACGCAGCTCAGCTGGCAATTATCAAGCCGATGAGCAGGCAGGAATCAAGCAACTCAGCTGGCAAAAGTCAACCAGATGAGCAGGCAGGAATCACGCAGCTCAGCTGGCAATAATCAAGCAGCTGAGCACGCAGGAATCACACGGCTCAGCTGGCAAAAGTCAACCAGATGAGCAGGCAGGAATCACGCAGCTCAGCTGGCAACCATCAAGCAGCTGAGCAGGCAGAAATCACACGGCTCAGCTGGCAAATATCAAGCAGATTAGCATGCAGGTAATACGCAGCTCAGCTGGCAATTATCAAGCAGATGAGCAGTTAGAAATCACGCAGCTCAGCTGGAAGTTATCAAGCAGGTGAGCAGGCAGGAATCACGCAGCTCACCTGGCAATTGTCAACCAGATGAGTAGGCAGGAATCACGAAGGTCAGCTGGCAATTATGAAACACATGAGCAGGCAGGAATCACGAAGCTCAGCTGGCACTTATCAAGCAGGTGATTAGGCAGGAATCATGCAGCTAAGCTGGCAATCATCCAGCAGATAAGCAGCCAGAAATCACACAGCTCAGCTGGCAATAATCAAGCAGATGAACAGACAGGAATCACACAGCTCATCAGGCCCTGATCATGTGACTGAGCACGCACTGTTCACGTGACTGATCATGCACTGATCACGGGCCTCATCATGCACTGATCACGTGGCTATCATGCCCTGATCACGTGGCTGATCATATACTGATCACCTGACAGATCATGCACTGATCACGTGCCTGATCATGCACTGATCAACTGCCTCATCATGCACTGATCACGTGGCTGATCATGCACTGATCACGTGACTGATCATGCACTTATCACTTGGGTATCATGCACTGATCACGTGGCTGAGCATGCATTGTTCACGTGGCTATCATGCACTGATCACGTGGCTGATCATGCACTGATCACGTGACTGATCATGCACTTATCACTTGGGTATCATCCACTGATCATGAAACTGATCATGCACTGATTACGTGGCTATCATGCAATGATCAGGTGCCTATCATGCACTGATCACGTGGCTGATCATACAATGATCACTTGACTGATAATGCACATACCACGTGGCTATCATGCAGTGATCACGTGGCTGATCATGCACTGATCACGTGCCTATCACGCACTGATCATGTGGCTGCTCATACAATGATCACTTAACTGATCATGCACAGATCACATGGCTATCATGCAGTGATCACGTGGATGATCATGCACTGATCACGTGGCTATCATGCACTGATCACGTAACTGCTTATGCACTGATCATGTGTCTATCATGCACTGATCACGTGCCTGAACATGCACTGATTATGTAGATATAAAGCACTGATCACATGACTGGGGATGCACTGGTCACGTGGATATCATACACTGATCACGTGACAGTTCATGCACTGATCAAGTGACTGATCATGCACTGATTTGGTGGCTATCATGCACTGATCCCGTGGCTATCATGCACTGATCACGTGCCTGATCATGCACTGATCACGTGACTGATCATGCACTGATCACGTGTCTATCATGCACTGATGATGTTCCTCAGGAGGCAACAATCAAAGAGCTGAGCAGGCACGAATCCCGCAATCAGCAGGCAATAATCAGGGACCTCAGCTCTGACGAATCATGCTGCTCAGCTGGCAATAATCAAGCAGCTTAACAGGCAGGTATCACACGGCTCAGCTGGCAATTGTCAAGCAGATGAGCTGGCAGGAATCACGCAGCTCAGCTGGCAATTACCCAGCAGATGAGCAGGCAGGAATCACGCAGCTCAGCTGGCAATTACCCAGCAGATGAGCAGGCAGGAATCACGCAGCTCAGCTGGGAATTTTTAAGCACCTGAGTAGATAGGAATCACGCAGCTCAGCCGGCCCTGATCACGTGACAGCATGCACTGTTCACGTGGCTGATCATACACTGACCACGGGACTGATCATGCACTGCTCACGTTGCTATCATTCACTGATCACGTGGCTATCATGCCATTGACCACGTGACTGGTCATGCACTGATCACGTGGCTGATCACGCACTGATCACATGTTTATCATGCAGTGATCACGTGACTGAGAGGCGCGGATTATGGGAATGTGCAGGCACTGATCACATGGCTGATCATGCACTGATACCATGACTGAGCATGGACTGATCACTTGACTATCATGTAGTGATCACGTGACTGAAAGGCGCTGAACATGTGACTGATCATGTGCTGATCATGTTTGGTATCATACACTGATCATGTGGCTCTGGAGGCAATAATTAAAGAGCTGAGTAGGCACGAATCACACAATCAGCAGGCAATAATCATGGAGCTCAGCTATGACGAATCATGCTGCTCAGATGACAATAATCAAGCAGCTGAGCAGGCAGGAATTATGCAGCACAGCTGGCAATTGTCAAGCAGATGACAGGGAGGAATCATGCAGCTCAGCTGGCAATTGTCAAGCAGATGAGCAGACAGGAATCACGCAGCTCAGCAGGCCCTGATCATGTGAGTGAGCACACACTGTTCACGTGGCTTATCATACACTGATCACGTGGATGATCATGCACTGATCTCGTGGCTGATCATGCACTAATCACGTGGCTGATGAGGCACTGATCCCGTGACTGATGCTGCACTGATCAGGTGGCTCTCAAGCACTTATCACGTGACTGATTATGCACTGATCACGTGGCTGATCGTACTCTGATCACGTGACTGATCATGCACTTATCACGGGGCTATCATGCAGTGATAACATAGCTGATCGTATACTGATCACGTGGCTGATCATGCACTGATCACGTGATTGATCATGCACTTATCACGTGACTCTCATGCACTGATCAGGTGGCTCTCAAGCACTGATCACGTGACTGATTATGCACTGATCACGTGATTGATCATGCACTGATCACGTGACTCTCATGCACTGATCACGTTGCTATCATGCACTGATCACGTGGCTCATCATACACTGATCACGTGACTGATCATGCACTGATCACGAGGCTATCATGCACTGATCACGTGGCTATCATGCACTGATCACGTGGCTGGTCATGCACTGATCACGTGACTGAACATGCACTGATCACGTAGCTATAATGCACTTATCACGTGACTGCACATGTACTGGTCACGTGAATGTTATACACTGATCACGTGACAGATCATGCACTGATCAGGAGGCTATCATGCACTGATCACCTGGCTGATCATGCACTGATCACGTGAGTAATCATGCACTTATCACTTGGGTAACATGCACCGATCACGAAACTGATCATGCACTGATTACGTGGCTATCAGGCCATGATCACGTGCCTATAATGCACTGATCACGTGGCTGATCATACAATGAACACTTGACTGATCATGCACATATCACGTGGCTATCATGCAGTGATCACGTGGCTGATCATACAATGAATACTTGACTGATCATGCACATATCACGTGGCTATCATGCACTGATCACGTGGCTGATCATACAATGAACACTTGACTGATCATGCACATATCACGTGGCTATCATGCAGTGATCACGTGGCTGATCTTGCACTGATCACGTGCCTATCATGCACTGATCACGTGGCTGATCATACAATGATTACTTGACTGACCATGCACAGATCACGTGGCTATCATGCACTGATCACGTGGCGGATCATACAATGATCACTTGACTGGTCATGCACAGATCACCTGGCTATCATGCAGTGATCAAGCGGCTGATCCTACACTGATCACGTAACTTATCATGCACTGATCACGTGGCTATTATGCACTGATCACGTGCTTGAACATGCACTGATCTGGTAGATATAATGCACTGATCACGTGACTGGGGATGCACTGGTCCCGTGGCTGATCATGCACTGATCAAGTGGCTATAATGCACTGATCACGTGGCTGATCAAGCACTGATCACGTGACTGATCATGCACTTATCACTTGGGTATCATGCACTGATCACCTGGTTGATCATACACTGACCACGTGACTGATCATGCACTGATAATGTTGCTATCATTCACTGATCACGTGGCTATCATGCCATTGATCACGTGAGTGGTCATGCACTGATCACGTGGCTGTTCACGCACTGATTACATGTTTATCATACAGTGATCACGTGACTGAATGGTGCTGAACATGTGACTGATCATGCGCTGATCATGTTTGCTATCATACACTGATCATGTGGCTCTGGACGCAACAAATTAAAGTGCTGAGTAGGCACGAATCACACAATCAGCAGGCAATAATCATGGAGCTCAGCTATGACGAATCATGCTGCTCTGCTGGCAATAATCAAGCAGCTGAGCAGGCAGGAATTACGAAGCACAGCTGGCAATTGTCAAGCAGATGACAGGGAGGAATCATGCAGCTCAGCTGGCAATTGTCAAGCAGATGAGCAGACAGGAATCACGCAGCTCAGCAGGCCCTGATCATGTGAGTGAGCACGCACTGTTCACGTGGCTGATCATACACTGATCACGTGACTGATCATGCACTCATAACGTGGATGATCATGCACTGATCTCGTGGCTGATCATGCACTAATCACGTGGCTGATCATGCACTGATCACGTGACTGATCATGCACTGATCACGTAGCTATCATACACTGATCACTTGACTGGGCATGCACTCATCACATGACAGATCATGCACTGATCACGTGACTTATCATGCACTGATCAGGTGGCTATCATGCACTGATCACGTGGCTATCATGCACTGATCATGTGATTGATCATGCACTGATCACGTGACTGATCATGCACTGATCACGTGGCTATCATGCACTGATCATGTGACTGTGCATGCACTGATAACCTAACAGATCATGCACTTATCACGAGGCTATCATGCAATGATCACATGACTGCGCCTGCACTGATCACATTAGTGATCATGCACTGATCACGTGGCTATCATGCACTGATCACATGATTCCGCAGCACAGATCCCATGGATGATCATACACTGATCACATTACTGATCATGCGCTGATCATATGACTCATCATGCACTGATTACGTGGCTATCATACACTGATCACTTGACTGATCATGCGCAGATCACGTGGCTATCATGCAGTGATCACGTGGCTGCTCATGCACATATCACTTGGCTATCATGCACTTATCACTAGACTGCGCATGAACTGACCATGTAAATGATCATGCACTGAACACTTGACTATCATGCCCTGATCCTGTGGCTGATCATGCACTGGTCACGTGACTGAACATGCACTGATCACGAACCTATCATGCACTGATGATGTGACTGCACATGCACTGATCACGTGACTGATCATGCACTGATCACATGGCAATCATGCACTGATCCTGCGGCAGATCATACACTGATCATGTAACAGAACATGCACTGAACAAGTGGCTATCATTCACTAATCAAGGGACTGCCCATGCACTGATCACGTGACTGATCACGCACTGATCACGTGACTGATCATGCCCTGATCACGTGGCTATCATGCACTGATCACTTGGCTATCATTCACTGATCACGTGGATGATCATACACTGATCACTTGAATGAGCATGCACTGATCATGTGGCTATCATGCACTGGTCAACTGACTGCGCATGCACTGATCACGTGGATGATCATACTCTGTTGACGTGTCTGATCATGCACTGATCCCATGACTGATCATGCACTGATCACGTGGCTATCATGCACTGATCAGGTGGCTATCATTCACTGATCACTTGGCTGTTCATGCACTGATCACGTGACTGATCATGCACTGATCACGTGACTATCATGCACTGATCAGGTGGCTATCATTCACTGATCACCTGGCTGTTCATGCACTGATCACGTGACTGATCATGCACTGATCACGTGACTATCATGCACTGATCAGTTGGCTGATCATGCACTGATCACGTGGCTATTATGCACTGATCACGTGGCTGATCATGCACTGATCATGTGACTGATCATGCACTGATTACGTGGCTGATCATGCATTGATCACGTGGCTAACATGCACTGATCACGTGGCTGGTCATGCATTTGTCAGTTGGCTATCATGCACTGATCACGAGATTGTGCATGCACTGATCTCGTGGCTATCATGCACTGATCAGTTGGCTGATCATGCACTGAACACGTGAATAATCATGCACTGATCACGTGATTGATCATGCACTGATCTCGTGGCTATCATGCACTGATTAGTTGGCTGATCATGTACTGTTCACATGGCTATCATGCACTTATCACATGGCTGATCATGCATTGGTCACGTGTCTATCATGCACTGATCACGTGACTGATCATGCACTGATCACGTGGCTATCATGCACTGATTACGTGGCTATCATGCACTGATCACGTGACTATGCATGCACTGATCACATAACTGATCATGCACTGATCACGTGGCTATCATGCACTGATCA
Source organism: Bos javanicus (assembly GCF_032452875.1). Taxonomy (NCBI): domain Eukaryota; kingdom Metazoa; phylum Chordata; class Mammalia; order Artiodactyla; family Bovidae; genus Bos; species Bos javanicus. The sequence goes on from NW_026893768.1 coordinate 49,559, forward strand.
CGTGGCTGATCATACACTGATCACATGACTGATCATGCACTGATCAAATGACAGCGCATGCACTGATCACGTAGCTTATCATGCACTGATCACTTGGCTGATCATGCACTGATCACAAGGCTGATCATACACTGATCATGTGGCTGATGATGCACTAATCAGGCTGCTGATCATGAAGTGATCAAGTGGCTGAGCATGGAGTGATCACGTGTCTGAATGGCGCTGATCATGTGACTGATCATGTGCTGATCACGTGACTATCATGCACTGATGATGTGCCTCAGGAGGCAATAATCAAAGAGCTGAGCAGGCACGAATCACGCAATCAGCAGGCAATAATCATGGACCTCAGCTGTGACGATTCATTCTGCTCAGCTGGCAATAATCAAGCAGCTTAGCAGGGAGGAATAACGCAGCTCAGCTAGCAATAATCAAGCAGATGAGCAGGAAGGAACCACACAGCTCAGCTAGCAATTATCCAGCAGAGGAGAAGGCAGGAATAACGCAGCTAAGCTGGCAATTAACACTCAGCTGAGTAGACAGGAATCACGCAGCTCAGCAGGCCCTGATCACGTAACATCACTAACTGTTCAGGTGGCTGATCATACACTGATCACATGACTGATCTTCCACTGATCACGTGACTGTTCATACACTGATAACATGACTGATCATGCACTGATCCAGTGGCTATCATGCACTGACCACGTGGTTATCATGCACTGATCATGTGACTGATCATGCACTGATCACGTGGCTATCATTCACTGATTATGTGGCTATCATGCACTGATCACGTGACTGTGCATGCACTGATCACCTAACAGATCATGCACTTATCACGTGGCTATCATGCAATGATCACATGACTGCGAGTGCACAGATCACATTACTGATCATGCACTGATCACGTGGCTATCATGCACTGATCACATGATTCCACATGCACAGATCCCATGGATGATCATACACTGATCATGCGCTGATCATATGACTCATCACGCACTGATTACGTGGCTATCATGCAGTGATCACGTGGCTGCTCATGCACATATCACTTGGCTATCATGCACTTATCACTAGACTGCGCATGAACTGACCATGTAAATGATCATGCACTGAACACGTGGCTATCATGCCCTGATCCCGTGGCTGATCATGCACTGGTCACGTGACTGAACATGCACTGATCACGTAGCTATCATGCACTGATCATGTGACTGCACATGCACTGATCACGTGACTGATCATGCACTGATCACATGGCAATCATGCACTGATCCTGTGGCAGATCATACACTGATCACGTAACAGAACATGCACTGAACAAGTGACTATCATTCAGTAATCACGGGACTGCCCATGCACTGATCACGTGACTGATCACGCACTGATCACGTGACTGATCATGCACTTATCACGTGGCTATCATGCACTGATCACTTGGCTATCATTCACTGATCAAGTGGCTGATCATACACTGATCACGTGAATGAGCATGCACTGATCATGTCGCCATCATGCACTGGTCAAGTGACTGTGCATGCACTGATCACGTGGATGATCATACTCTGTTGACATGTCTGATCATGCACTGATCCCATGACTGATCATGCACTGATCACGTGGCTATCATGCACTGATCACGTGGCTATCATTCACTGATCACTTGGCTGTTCACGCACTAATCACGTGACTAATCATGCACTGATCACGTGACTATCATGCACTGATCAGTTGGCTGATCATGCACTGATCACGTGGCTGACCATGCACTGATCATGTGACTGATCATGCACTGATCACGTGGCTGATCATGTATTGATCACGTGGCTAACATGCACTGATCACGTGGCTGATCATGCATTTGTCAGTTGGCTATCATGCACTGATCAGGAGATTGTGCATGCACTGATCACATAACTGATCATGCACTGATCAGGTGGCTATCGTGCACTGATCACGTGACTATGCATGCACTGATCACATAACTGATCATGCACTGATCAGGTGGCTATCGTGCACTGATCACTTCGCTATCATGCACTGACCACGTGGCTGATCATACAATGATCACATGACTGATTATGCACTGATCAAATGACAGCGCATGCACTGATCACGTAGCTGATCATGCACTGATCACGTGGCTGATCATACACTGATCACGTGGCTGATGATGCACTAATCACGCTGCTGATCATGAACTCATCAAGTGTCTGAGCATGCAGTGATCACGTGTCTGAATGGTGCTGATCATGTGACTGATCATGCGCTGATCACGAGGCTATCATGCACTGATGATGTGCCTCAGGAGGCAATAACCAAAGAGCTGAGCAGGCACGAATCACGCAATCAGCAGGCAATAATAATGGACTTCACCTGTGATGAATCATGCTGCTCAGCTGGCAATAATGAAGCAGCTGATCAGGAAGGTATCACACGGCTCAGCTGATAATTGTCCTGCAGTTGAGCAGGCAGGAATCATGCAGCTCAGGTGGCAATTATCAAGCAGATGAGCAGGCAGGTATCATTCAGCTCAGCTGGCAATTATCAAGCAGGTGAGCAGGCAGGAATCACGCAACTCAGCTAGCAATTATCAAGCAAGTGAGCAGGTAGGAATCAAGCAGCTCAGCTGCCAGTTATCAAGCACATGAGCAGGCAGGAATCACTCAGCTCAGCTGGCAATTATCAAGAAGATGAGCAGGTAGGAATGATGACGTGGCTATCATGCACTGATTACGTGGCTGATCATACATTGTTCACGTGCCTGATCATGCACTGATCACGTGCCTGATCATGCACTTATCACATGAATGATCATTCACTGATCACCTGCCTGATCAAGCACTGATCACGTGGCTGATCATGCACTGATTTCGAAGCTGATCATACAGTCAGCACGTGACTGTGCATGCACTGATCACATGGCTGATCATGCACTGATCACGTGGCTAATCATGCACTAATCACGTTGCTTACCATGCACTGATCAGGTGGCTATCATGCACTGATCACGTCGCTGATCATACACTGATCACGGGACTTCGAATGCACCGATCATGTGACAGATCATGCACTGATCACGTGGCTATCATGCACTGATCACGTGTTTATCATGCACTGATCACGTGACTGCACATGAACTGATCACGTACCTGTTCATGCACTATTTACGTGGCTATCATGCACTGATCACCTGGCTAATCATACATTGATCACGTAACTAATCATGCACTGATCACGAAGCTGATCATACACTGATCACGTGACTGTGCATGCACTTATCAGGTGGGTGATCATGCACTGATCACGTGGCTGATCATGCACTAATCACGTAGCGAATCATGCAATCATCATGTGGCTGATCATGCACTGATCACGTGGCTGATCATGCACTAATCACGTGTCTGATCGTACACTGATCACGTGGCTGATCACGCACTAATCACGTTGCTTATCATGCACTGATCACGTGACTGCGCATGAACTGATCACGTACCTGTTCATGCAATAATTACGTGGCTATCATGCACTGATCACGTGGCTGATCCTGCAATGATCACGTGACTGATTGTGAATGGATTGTGTAGCTATCATGCACTGATCACATGACTGCACATGCCATGGTCACATGACTGATCATGCACTGATCAGGTGGCTATCATGCACTGATCACGTGGCTAATCATACATTGATCACGTAGCTAATCATGCACTGATCACTTGGCAATCTTGCACTGATCACGTGGCTGATCATGCACTGATCACGTAGCTATCATGCACTGAACACATGACTGTGCATGAACTGATACCATACACCTATCAAGTGACAAATCATGAACTGAACACGTGACTGATCATGCACTGAACACGTGGCTATCATGCACTGATCACCTGGCTGATCATGCACTGATAACGTGACTGATCATACACTGATCACTTGCATGATCATGCACTGATCACATGACTGATCATACACTGGTCACGTGGCTATCATGCACTGATCCCGTGACTGATAATACACTGATCACGTGGCTGATCATGCACTGATCATGTGGCTGATCATGCACTGATCACGTGCCTGATCATGCACTGATCACGGGCCTGATCATGCAGTGCTCACGTGACTGTGCATGCACTGATCACATGGCTGATAATGCACTGATCACTTGGCTGATCATGTGCTGATCACGTGGCTAATCATGCACTAATCATGTTCCTTACCATGCACTCATCAGGTGGCTATCATGCACTGATCACGTTTCTATCATGCACTGATCACGTGACTGCGCATGAACTGAACACGTACCTGTTCATGCACTGTTTACGTGGCTATCATGCACTGATTACGTGGCTGTTCATGCATTGATCACGTGACTGATTATGCACTGAATGCGTAGCTGTCATGTACTGGTCACATGACTGCGCATGCCATGATCACGTGACTGATCATGCACTGATCACGTGGCTATCATGCACTGATCACGTGGCTAATCATACATTGATCACGTAACTAATCATGCACTGATCACGAAGCTGATCATACTCTGATCACGTGACTGTGCATGCACTGATCACGAGGCTGATCATACACGGATCACGTGGCTGATCATGCACTAATCACGTTGCTTATCATGCACTGATCAGGTGGCTATCATGCACTGATCACGTGGCTGATCATGCACTGCTCACATGGCTGATCGTACACTGATCACGTGGCTGATCATGCACTAATCACGTTCCTTATCCTGCAATGATCAGGTTGCTATCATGCACTGATCACATGGCTGATCATACACTGATCACGTGACTGCGCATGCACTGATCACATGACTGATCATGCACTGATCATGTGGCTGATCATGCACTGATAAGCTGGCTATCATATACTGATCAGGTGACTGATCATGCACTCTTCACGTGCCTGATCATGCACTGATCACGTGGCTGATCATGCACTGAATACGAAGCTGATCATACACTGATCACGTGACTGTGCATGCACTGATAACTTGGCTGATCATGCACTAATCCCGTGGCTGATCATGCACTAATCACATTGCCGATCATGCACTGATCACGTGACTGATCATGCACTGATCTGGTGCCTATCATGCATTGATCCCGTGGTTGATCATACACTGACACATGACTGATCATGCACTGACCACCTGGCTATCATGCACTGATCATGTGACTGCGCATCCACTGATCTCGAGGATGATCGTACACTGATCACGTGGCTGATCAGGAACTGATCACATGACTGACCATACAGTGATCACGTGTCTGAATATTGCTGATCATGTTATTGATCATGTGCTGATCAGGTGTGTATCAGGCACTGATCACCTGACTGCGCATGCACTGACCATGTAACTGTAGGCAATTATCACATGGCTATCATGCAGTGATCACGTGGATGATCATGCACTGACCATGCACTGATCACGTAGCTATCATGCATTGATCACTTGGCTGTCATGCACTGATCACGTGGCTGATCATATACTGATCACGTGACTGCACATGCACTGATGACATGGCTGATCATACAGTGATCACGTGGCTGATCATGCACTGATCATGTGGTTGATCATGCACTAATCACGTTGCTGATCATGCACTGATCAGGTGGCTATCATGCACTGCTTACGAGGCTGATCATGCACTGATCACATGGCAATCATGCACTGATCACGTGTCTTATCATACACTGATCATTGACTGATCATGCACTGATCACCTGGCTGATCATGCACTGATCATGAAGCTGATCATACACTGATCACGTGACTGCATGCACTGATCATTTCGATGATCCTGCATTGATCAAGGGGCTGATCATGCACTGACCACGTGGCTGATCCTACAATGATCACGTGACTGATCATGCACTGATCACGCGGCTGACCATGCACTGATCACGAAGCTGATCATACACTGATCACGTGACTGTGCATGCACTGATAACGTGGGTGATCATGCACTGATCACGTGTTTGATCATGCACTGATCACGTGGCAGATCATACACTGTTCATGTGCCTGATCATGCACTAAATATGTTGCGGATCATGCACTGATCACGTAGCTGATCATACACTGATCACCTGGCTGATCATACTCTGATCACCTGGCTGATCAGACACTGATCACGTGGCTGATCATACTCTGAACACGAAGCTGATCATACACTGATCACGTGACTGCATGCACTGATCAATTGACTGCCCATGCAGTGATCACATGGATGATCATACGCTGATCATGTGACTGATCATGCACTAAAAAAATGGCTGATCAAGCCTTGATCACATGACTGATCATGCACTGTTCAAGAAGCTGATCATACAATGATCACGTGACTGTGCATGCACTGATCACTTGGCTGATCATGCACAGATCACATGGCTATCATGCACTGATCACTTGATTGTGCATGCAATAATCACGTGGATGATCATGCATTTATCACGTGGCTGATCATGCACTAATCACAAGGGTGATCATGAACTGATCACGTGACTTAGCATGCTGTGATCTCGTGTCTGAATGGTGCTGATCATGTGACTAATCAAGAACTGATCACGTGGCTATCATGCACTGATCACGTGGCTGATCATACACTGATCACGTGGCTATCATGCACTGATCACTTGATTGTGCATGCAATAATCACGTGGATGATCATGCATGTATCACCTGGCTGATCATGCACTAATCACAAGGGTGATCATGAACTGATCACGTGACTTAGCATGCTGTGATCTCGGGTCTGAGTGGTGCTAATCATGTGACTAATCAAGAACTGATCACGTGGCTCTCATGCACTGATGATGTGCCTCAGGAGGCAATAACCAAAGAGCTGAGCAGGCACGAATCACGCAATCAGCAGGCAATAATCATGGACCTCAGCTGTGATGAATCATGCTGCTCAGCTGGCAATCATCAAGCAGCTGAATAGGCAGGAATCAGACGGCTCAGCTGGCCATTGTCAAGCAGATGAGCAGGCAGGAATCACGCAGCTCAGCTGGCAATTGTCAAGCAGCGGAGCAGACAGGAAAAACGGAGCTCAGTAGGCCCTGATCACGTGACTGAGCACACACTGATCACGTGACTGATAATGAACTGATCACGAGGCTATAATGCACTGATCACCTGACTGCGCATGCACTGATCATGTGGATGATCATACACTGATCACGTGGCTGATCACGCAATGCTCACGTGGCTATCATGCACTGCTCACATGACTGAGCATGCACTGATCACGTAGCTATCATGCATTGATCACTTGGCTATCATGCACTAATCACGTGGCTGATCATGCACTGATCACGAAGCTGATCATACACTGATCACGGGACTGTGCATGCACTGATCACGTGGCTGATCATGCACTGATCACGTGGCTGATCATGCAATGATAACCTGGCTATCATACACTGATCACGTGACTGATCATGCACTCTTCACTGGCCTGATCATGCACTGATCCCGTGGCTGATCATGCAATGATCAGGAAGCTGATCATACACTGATCACGTGACTCTGCCTGCTGTGTGGCTGATCATGCACTGATCACGTGGCTGATCATACACTGATCACGTGGCTGATCATGCACTTATCAATTTACTGATAATGCACTGATCACGTGCCTGATTATGCACTGATCACGAAGCTGACCATACACTGACTGTGCATGCACTGATCACGTGGCTGATAATGCACTGATCACGTGGCTGATCATGCACTGATCACCTGGCTGATCATACACTGATCACATGGCTGATCATGCACTGATCACCTGGCTGATCATACACTGATCACATGACTGATCATCCACTGATCACGTGTCTGATCATCCACTGATTTGAAGCTGATCATAGACTGATCACGTGATTCATGCACTGATCCCGGGGCTGATCATGCACATATCAAGTGGCTGATCAAGCACTGATCACGTGACTGATCATTCACTGATCACGTGACTGATCATGCACTGATCACGTGGCTGATCATGCACTAATCACGTAGCTGATCATATACTGATCACGTGACTGTGCATGCACTGATCACTTGGCTGATCATGCACTGATCACGTGGCTGATCATGCACTGATCACGTGCCTGATTATGCACTAATCACTTGGCGGAACATGCACTATTCACGTGGCTGATCATACACTGATCACGTGACTGACCATACTCTGATCACGTGGCTGATCATGCACTGATCACGTGGCTGATCATGCACTGATCACATGTCTATCATGCACTAATCACGTGAATGCGCATGAACTGATCACGTACCTGTTCATGCAGTGATTCCGTGGCTATCATGCACTGATCACGTGGCTGATCATGCACTGATCACATGACTGATTAAGCACTGATCGCATAGCTATAATGCACTGATCACATGACTGTGCATACCATGATCATGTGACTGATCATGCACTGATCACGTGGCTATCATGCACTGATCACGTGGCTGATCATGCAGTGATCATGTGACTGATTATGCACTGATCGAGAAGCTATCATGCACTGATCACGTGACAGCTCATGCCATGATCGCGTGACTGATCATGCACTGATCACGTGGCTATCATGCACTGATCATATGGCTAATCATACATTGATCACCTAAATAATCATGCACTCATCCCCGGGTGGTCTTGCACTGATCACGTGGCTGATCAGGCACTGATAATTTAGCTATCATGCACTGATCACATGACTCCGCAAGAACTGTTCACGTGGATATCATGCACTGGACACGTGACAGATCATGCACTGATCACATGACTGATCATGCACTGATCTGGTGGCTATCATGCATTGATCACGTGATTGGTCATACACAGATCACGTGACTGATCATGCACTGATCACGTGACTGCACATGCACTGATCACGTAAATGTAGGCAATGATCACATGGCTATCATGCACTGATCACGTGGCTGATCATGCACTGATCATGAGACTGAGCATGCACTGATCACGTAGCTATCATGCATTGATCAATTGGCTATCATGCACTGATCACGTGGCTGATCATACACTGATCACGTGGCTGATCATGCACTAATCACGTTGCTTATCATGCACTGATCAGGTGGCTATCATGCACTGATCACGTGGCTGATCATGCACTGCTCACATGGCTGATCGTACACTGATCACGTGGCTGATCATGCACTAATCACGTTCCTTATCCTGCAATGATCAGGTTGCTATCATGCACTGATCACATGGCTGATCATACACTGATCACGTGACTGCGCATGCACTGATCACATGACTGATAATGCACTGATCATGTGGCTGATCATGCACTGATAAGCTGGCTATCATACACTGATCAGGTGACTGATCATGCACTCTTCACGTGCCTGATCATGCACTGATCATGTGGCTGATCATGCACTGAATACGAAGCTGATCATACACTGATCACGTGACTGTGCATGCACTGATAACTTGGCTGATCATGCACTAATCACGTGGCTGATCATGCACTAATCACATTGCCGATCATGCACTGATCTGGTGCCTATCATGCATTGATCCAGTGGTTGATCATACACTGATCACATGATTGATCATGCACTGATCACCTGGCTATCATGCACTGATCACGTGGCTGATCATGCACTGATCAAGTGATTGAACATGCACTGAAGACGTGACTGAACCTGCACTAATCACATGGCTATCATGCACTGATCATGTGACTGCGCATCCACTGATCTCGAGGATGATCGTACACTGATCACGTGGCTGATCAGGAACTGATCACATGACTGACCATACAGTGATCACGTGTCTGAATATTGCTGATCATGTTATTGATCATGTGCTGATCAGGTGTGTATCAGGCACTGATCACCTGACTGCGCATGCACTGACCATGTAACTGTAGGCAATTATCACATGGCTATCATGCAGTGATCACGTGGATGATCATGCACTGACCATGCACTGATCACGTAGCTATCATGCATTGATCACTTGGCTGTCATGCACTGATCACGTGGCTGATCATACACTGATCACGTGACTGCACATGCACTGATGACATGGCTGATCATACAGTGATCACGTGGCTGATCATGCACTGATCATGTGGTTGATCATGCACTAATCACGTTGCTGATCATGCACTGATCAGGTGGCTATCATGCACTGCTTACGAGGCTGATCATGCACTGATCACATGGCAATCATGCACTGATCACGTGTCTTATCATACACTGATCATTGACTGATCATGCACTGATCACGTGCCTGATCATTCACTGATCACCTGGCTGATCATGCACTGATCACGAAGCTGATCACACACTGATCACGTGACTGCATGCACTGATCATTTCGATGATCATGCATTGATCAAGGGGCTGATCATGCACTGACCACGTGGCTGATCCTACAATGATCACGTGACTGATCATGCACTGATCACGCGGCTGACCATGCACTGATCACGAAGCTGATCATACACTGATCACGTGACTGTGCATGCACTGATAACGTGGGTGATCATGCACTGATCACGTGTTTGATCATGCACTGATCACGTGGCTGATCATACACTGTTCATGTGCCTGATCATGCACTAAATATGTTGCGGATCATGCACTGATCACGTAGCTGATCATACACTGATCACCTGGCTGATCATGCTCTGATCACCTGGCTGATCAGACACTGATCACGTGGCTGATCATACTCTGAACACGAAGCTGATCATACACTGATCACGTGACTGCATGCACTGATCAATTGACTGCCCATGCACTGATCACGTGGATGATCATACGCTGATCATGTGACTGATCATGCACTAAAAAAATGGCTGATCAAGCCCTGATCACATGACTGATCATGCACTGTTCACGAAGCTGATCATACAATGATCACGTGACTGTGCATGCACTGATCACTTGGCTGATCATGCACAGATCACATGGCTATCATGCACTGATCACTTGATTGTGCATGCAATAATCACGTGGATGATCATGCATTTATCACGTGGCTGATCATGCACTAATCACAAGGGTGATCATGAACTGATCACGTGACTTAGCATGCTGTGATCTCGTGTCTGAATGGTGCTGATCATGTGACTAATCAAGAACTGATCACGTGGATATCATGCACTGATCACGTGGCTGATCATACACTGATCACGTGGCTATCATGCACTGATCACTTGATTGTGCATGCAATAATCACATGGATGATCATGCATGATCACCTGGCTGATCATGCACTAATCACAAGGGTGATCATGCACTGATCACGTGACTTAGCATGCTGTGATCTCGGGTCTGAGTGGTGCTAATCATGTGACTAATCAAGAACTGATCACGTGGCTCTCATGCACTGATGATGTGCCTCAGGAGGCAATAACCAAAGAGCTGAGCAGGCACGAATCACGCAATCAGCAGGCAATAATCATGGACCTCAGCTGTGATGAATCATGCTGCTCAGCTGGCAATCATCAAGCAGCTGAATAGGCAGGAATCAGACGGCTCAGCTGGCCATTGTCAAGCAGATGAGCAGGCAGGAATCACGCAGCTCAGCTGGCAATTGTCAAGCAGCGGAGCAGACAGGAAAAACGCAGCTCAGTAGGCCCTGATCACGTGACTGAGCACACACTGATCACGTGACTGATAATGAACTGATCACGAGGCTATAATGCACTGATCACCTGACTGCGCATGCACTGATCATGTGGATGATCATACACTGATCACGTGGCTGATCACGCACTGATCACGTGACTGATCATGCACTGATCACGTGGCTATCATGCACTGCTCACATGACTGAGCATGCACTGATCACGTAGCTATCATGCACTGATCACTTGGCTATCATGCACTAATCACGTGGCTGATCATGCACTGATCACGAAGCTGATCATGCACTGATCACGGGACTGTCATGCACTGATCACGTGGCTGATCATGCAATGATAACCTGGCTATCATACACTGATCACGTGACTGATCATGCACTCTTCACTGGCCTGATCATGCACTGATCCCGTGGCTGATCATGCAATGATCAGGAAGCTGATCATACACTGATCACGTGACTCTGCCTGCTGTGTGGCTGATCATGCACTGATCACGTGGCTGATCATACACTGATCACGTGGCTGATCATGCACTGATCACGGTGCGGATCATGAACTGATCACGTGGCTGATCATACACTGATCACGTGGCTGTTCATGCACTGATCACGTGGCTGATCATACACTTATCACATTACTGATAATGCACTGATCACGTGCCTGATCATGCACTGATCACGAAGCTGACCATACACTGACTGTGCATGCACTGATCACGTGGCTGATAATGCACTGATCACGTGGCTGATCATGCACTGATCACCTGGCTGATCATACACTGATCACATGGCTGATCATGCACTGATCACCTGGCTGATCATACACTGATTTGAAGCTGATCATAGACTGATCACGTGATTCATGCACTGATCCCGTGGCTGATCATGCACTGATCAAGTGGCTGATCAAGCACTGATCACGTGACTGATCATTCACTGATCACGTGACTGATCATGCACTGATCACATGACTGATCATGCACTGATCACGTGGCTGATCATGCACTAATCACGTGGCTGATCATATACTGATCATGTGACTGTGCATGCACTGATAACTTGGCTGATCATGCCCTGATCACGAGGCTGATCATGCACTGATCACATGGCTGATCATACACTGATCACGTGCCTGATCATGCACTAATCACGTTGCGGAACATGCACTATTCACGTGGCTGATCATACACTGATCACGTGGCCGACCATACTCTGATCACGTGGCTGATCATGCACTGATCACGCGGCTGATCATGCACTGATCACGTGTCTATCATGCACTAATCACGTGAATGCGCATGAACTGATCACTTACCTGTTCATGCAGTGATTCCGTGGCTATCATGCACTGATCACGTGGCTGATCATGCACTGATCACATGACTGATTAAGCACTGATCGTGTAGCTATAATGCACTGATCACATGACTGCGCATGCCATGATCATGTGACTGATCATGCACTGATCACGTGGCTATCATGCACTGATAACGTGGCTGATCATGCAGTGATCACGTGACTGATTATGCACTGATCGAGAAGCTATCATGCACTGATCACATGACAGCTCATGCCATGATCGCGTGACTGATCATGCACTGATCACGTGGCTATCATGCACTGATCACATGGCTAATCATACATTGATCACCTAAATAATCATGCACTCATCCCGGGGCTGTCTTGCACTGATCACGTGGCTGATCAGGCACTGATAACTTAGCTATCATGCACTGATCACGTGACTGATCAAGAACTGTTCACGTGGATATCATACACTGGACACGTGACAGATCATGCACTGATCACGTGACTGATCATGCACTAATCTGGTTGCTATCATGCATTGATCACGTGATTGGTCATACACAGATCACGTGACTGATCATGCACTGATCACGTGACTGCACATGCACTGATCATGTAAATGTAGGCAATGATCACATGGCTATCATGCACTGATCACGTGGCTGATCATGCACTGATCATGAGACTGAGCATGCACTGATCACGTAGCTATCATGCATTGATCAATTGGCTATCATGCACTGATCACGTGGCTGATCATACACTGATCACGTGGCTGATCATGCACTAATCACGTTGCTTATCATGCACTGATCAGGTGGCTATCATGCACTGATCACGTGGCTGATCATGCACTGCTCACATGGCTGATCGTACACTGATCACGTGGCTGATCATGCACTAATCACGTTCCTTATCCTGCAATGACAGGTTGCTATCATGCACTGATCACATGGCTGATCATACACTGATCACGTGACTTCGCATGCACTGATCACATGACTGATAATGCACTGATCATGTGGCTGATCATGCACTGATAAGCTGGCTATCATACACTGATCAGGTGACTGATCATGCACTCTTCACGTGCCTGATCATGCACTGATCATGTGGCTGATCATGCACTGAATACGAAGCTGATCATGCACTGATCACGTGACTGTGCATGCACTGATAACTTGGCTGATCATGCACTAATCCCGTGGCTGATCATGCACTAATCACATTGCCGATCATGCACTGATCTGGTGCCTATCATGCATTGATCCAGTGGTTGATCATACACTGATCACATGATTGATCATGCACTGATCACCTGGCTATCATGCACTGATCACGTAGCTGATCATGCACTGATCAAGTGATTGAACATGCACTGAAGACGTGACTGAACCTGCACTAATCACATGGCTATCATGCACTGATCATGTGACTGCGCATGCACTGATCTCGAGGATGATCGTACACTGATCACGTGGCTGATCAGGAACTGATCACATGACTGACCATACAGTGATCACGTGTCTGAATATTGCTGATCATGTTATTGATCATGTGCTGATCAGGTGTGTATCAGGCACTGATCACCTGACTGCGCATGCACTGACCATGTAACTGTAGGCAATTATCACATGGCTATCATGCAGTGATCACGTGGATGATCATGCACTGACCATGCACTGATCACGTAGCTATCATGCATTGATCACTTGGCTATCATGCACTGATCACGTGGCTGATCATACACTGATCACGTGACTGCACATGCACTGATGACATGGCTGATCATACAGTGATCACGTGGCTGATCATGCACTGATCATGTGGTTGATCATGCACTAATCACGTTGCTGATCATGCACTGATCAGGTGGCTATCATGCACTGCTTAAGAGGCTGATCATGCACTGATCACATGGCAATCATGCACTGATCACGTGTCTTATCATACACTGATCATTGACTGATCATGCACTGATCACGTGCCTGATCATTCACTGATCACCTGGCTGATCATGCACTGATCACGAAGCTGATCATACACTGATCACGTGACTGCATGCACTGATCATTTCGATGATCATGCATTGATCAAGGGGCTGATCATGCACTGACCACGTGGCTGATCCTACAATGATCACGTGACTGATCATGCACTGATCACGCGGCTGACCATGCACTGATCACGAAGCTGATCATACACTGATCACGTGACTGTGCATGCACTGATAACGTGGGTGATCATGCACTGATCACGTGTTTGATCATGCACTGATCACGTGGCTGATCATACACTGTTCATGTGCCTGATCATGCACTAAATATGTTGCGGATCATGCACTGATCACGAAGCTGATCATGCACTGATCACCTGGCTGATCATACTCTGATCACCTGGCTGATCAGCACTGATCACGTGGCTGATCATGCTCTGAACACGAAGCTGATCATACACTGATCACGTGACTGCATGCACTGATCAATTGACTGCCCATGCACTGATCACGTGGATGATCATACGCTGATCATGTGACTGATCATGCACTAAAAAAATGGCTGATCAAGCACTGATCACATGACTGATCATGCACTGTTCACGAGGCTGATCATACAATGATCACGTGACTGTGCATGCACTGATCACTTGGCTGATCATGCACAGATCACATGGCTATCATGCACTGATCACTTGATTGTGCATGCAATAATCACGTGGATGATCATGCATTTATCACGTGGCTGATCATGCACTAATCACAAGGGTGATCATGAACTGATCACGTGACTTAGCATGCTGTGATCTCGTGTCTGAATGGTGCTGATCATGTGACTAATCAAGAACTGATCACGTGGATATCATGCACTGATCACGTGGCTGATCATACACTGATCACGTGGCTATCATGCACTGATCACTTGATTGTGCATGCAATAATCACATGGATGATCATGCATGTATCACCTGGCTGATCATGCACTAATCACAAGGGTGATCATGAACTGATCACGTGACTTAGCATGCTGTGATCTCGGGTCTGAGTGGTGCTAATCATGTGACTAATCAAGAACTGATCACGTGGCTCTCATGCACTGATGATGTGCCTCAGGAGGCAATAACCAAAGAGCTGAGCAGGCACGAATCACGCAATCAGCAGGCAATAATCATGGACCTCAGCTGTGATGAATCATGCTGCTCAGCTGGCAATCATCAAGCAGCTGAATAGGCAGGAATCAGACGGCTCAGCTGGCCATTGTCAAGCAGATGAGCAGGCAGGAATCACGCAGCTCAGCTGGCAATTGTCAAGCAGCGGAGCAGACAGGAAAAACGGAGCTCAGTAGGCCCTGATCACGTGACTGAGCACACACTGATCACGTGACTGATAATGAACTGATCACGAGGCTATAATGCACTGATCACCTGACTGCGCATGCACTGATCATATGGATGATCATACACTGATCACGTGGCTGATCACGCAATGATCACGTGACTGATCATGCACTGATCACGTGGCTATCATGCACTGCTCACATGACTGAGCATGCACTGATCACGTAGCTATCATGCATCGATCACTTGGCTATCATGCACTAATCACGTGGCTGATCATGCACTGATCACGAAGCTGATCATACACTGATCACGGGACTGTGCATGCACTGATCACGTGGCTGATCATGCAATGATAACCTGGCTATCATACACTGATCACGTGACTGATCATGCACTCTTCACTGGCCTGATCATGCACTGATCACGTGGCTGATCATGCAATGATCAGGAAGCTGATCATACACTGATCACGTGACTCTGCCTGCTGTGTGGCTGATCATGCACTGATCACGTGGCTGATCATACACTGATCACGTGGCTGATCATGCACTGATCACGGTGCGGATCATGAACTGATCACGTGGCTGATCATACACTGATCACGTGGCTGTTCATGCACTGATCACGTGGCTGATCATACACTTATCAAATTACTGATAATGCACTGATCACGTGCCTGATTATGCACTGATCACGAAGCTGACCATACACTGACTGTGCATGCACTGATCACGTGGCTGATAATGCACTGATCACGTGGCTGATCATGCACTGATCACCTGGCTGATCATACACTGATCACATGGCTGATCATGCACTGATCACCTGGCTGATCATCCACTGATTTGAAGCTGATCATAGACTGATCACGTGATTCATGCACTGATCACGGGGCTGATCATGCACTTATCAAGTGGCTGATCAAGCACTGATCACGTGACTGATCATTCACTGATCACGTGACTGATCATGCACTGATCACATGACTGATCATGCACTGATCACGTGGCTGATCATGCACTAATCACGTGGCTGATCATATACTGATCACGTGTCTGTGCATGCACTGATAACTTGTCTGATCATGCCCTGATCACGTGGCTGATCATGCACTGATCACATGGCTGATCATACACTGATCACGTGCCTGATCATGCACTAATCACGTTGCTGAACATGCACTATTCACGTGGCTGATCATACACTGATCACGTGGCCGACCATACTCTGATCACGTGGCTGATCATACACTGATCACGTGGCTGATCATGCACTGATCACGTGTCTATCATGCACTAATCACGTGAATGCGCATGAACTGATCACTTACCTGTTCATGCAGTGATTCCGTGGCTATCATGCACTGATCACGTGGCTGATCATGCACTGATCACATGACTGATTAAGCACTGATCGTGTAGCTATAATGCACTGATCACATGACTGAGCATGCCATGATCATGTGACTGATCATGCACTGATCACGTGGCTATCATGCACTGATAACGTGGCTGATCATGCAGTGATCACGTGACTGATCATGCACTGATCGTGGCTATCATGCACTGATAACGTGGCTGATCATGCAGTGATCGCGTGACTGATCATGCACTGATCACGTGGCTATCATGCACTGATCACATGGCTAATCATACATTGATCACCTAAATAATCATGCACTCATCCCGGGGCTGTCTTGCACTGATCACGTGGCTGATCAGGCACTGATAACTTAGCTATCATGCACTGATCACATGACTGATCAAGAACTGTTCACGTGGATATCATACACTGGACACGTGACAGATCATGCACTGATCACGTGACTGATCATGCACTAATCTGGTTGCTATCATGCATTGATCACGTGATTGGTCATACACAGATCACGTGACTGATCATGCACTGATCACGTGACTGCACATGCACTGATCATGTAAATGTAGGCAATGATCACATGGCTATCATGCACTGATCACGTGGCTGATCATGCACTGATCATGAGACTGAGCATGCACTGATCACGTAGCTATCATGCATTGATCAATTGGCTATCATGCACTGATCACGTGGCTGATCATACACTGATCACGTGGCTGATCATGCACTAATCACGTTGCTTATCATGCACTGATCAGGTGGCTATCATGCACTGATCACGTGGCTGATCATGCACTGCTCACATGGCTGATCGTACACTGATCACGTGGCTGATCATGCACTAATCACGTTCCTTATCCTGCAATGACAGGTTGCTATCATGCACTGATCACGTGGCTGATCATACACTGATCACGTGACTGATCATGCACTGATCACGTGACTGATAATGCACTGATCACGTGGCTGATCATGCACTGATAAGCTGGCTATCATACACTGATCAGGTGACTGATCATGCACTCTTCACGTGCCTGATCATGCACTGATCACGTGGCTGATCATGCACTGAATACGAAGCTGATCATACACTGATCACGTGACTGTGCATGCACTGATAACTTGGCTGGTCATGTACTAATCCCGTGGCTGATCATGCACTAATCACATTGCCGATCATGCACTGATCACGTGACTGATCATGCACTGATCTGGTGCCTATCATGCATTGATCCCGTGGTTGATCATACACTGATCACATGACTGATCATGCACTGATCACCTGGCTATCATGCACTGATCACGTGGCTGATCATGCACTGATCAAGTGATTGAACATGCACTGAAGACGTGACTGATCCTGCACTAATCACATGGCTATCATGCACTGATCATGTGACTGATCATCCACTGATCTCGAGGATGATCGTACATTGATCACGTGGCTGATCAGGAACTGATCACATGACTGACCATACAGTGATCACGTGTCTGAATATTGCTGATCATGTTATTGATCATGTGCTGATCAGGTGTGTATCAGGCACTGATCACCTGACTGCGCATGCACTGACCATGTAACTGTAGGCAATTATCACATGGCTATCATGCAGTGATCACGTGGATGATCATGCACTGACCATGCACTGATCACGTAGCTATCATGCATTGATCACTTGGCTGTCATGCACTGATCACGTGGCTGATCATACACTGATCACGTGACTGCACATGCACTGATGACATGGCTGATCATACAGTGATCACGTGGCTGATCATGCACTGATCATGTGGTTGATCATGCACTAATCACGTTGCTGATCATGCACTGATCAGGTGGCTATCATGCACTGATCACGTGGCTGATCATGCACTGATCACATGGCAATCATGCACTGATCATGTGTCTTATCATACACTGATCATTGACTGATCATGCACTGATCACGTGCCTGATCATTCACTGATCACTTGGCTGATCATGCACTGATCACGTGACTGATGCACACTGATCACGTGACTGCATGCACTGATCATTTCGATGATCATGCATTGATCAAGTGGCTGATCATGCACTGACCACGTGGCTGATCCTACAATGATCACGTGACTGATCATGCACTGATCACGCGGCTGACCATGCACTGATCACGAAGCTGATCATACACTGATCACGTGACTGTGCATGCACTGATAACGTGGGTGATCATGCACTGATCACGTGTTTGATCATGCACTGATCACGTGGCTGATCATACACTGTTCATGTGCCTGATCATGCACTAAATATGTTGCGGATCATGCACTGATCACGTAGCTGATCATACACTGATCACCTGGCTGATCATACTCTGATCACCTGGCTGATCAGACACTGATCACGTGGCTGATCATACTCTGAACACGAAGCTGATCATACACTGATCACGTGACTGCATGCACTGATCAATTGACTGCCCATGCACTGATCACGTGGATGATCATACACTGATCATGTGACTGATCATGCACTAAAAAAATGGCTGATCAAGCCCTGATCACATGACTGATCATGCACTGTTCACGAAGCTGATCATACAATGATCACGTGACTGTGCATGCACTGATCACTTGGCTGATCATGCACAGATCACATGGCTATCATGCACTGATCACGTGATTGTGCATGCAATAATCACGTGGATGATCATGCATTTATCACCTGGCTGATCATGCACTAATCACAAGGGTGATCATGAACTGATCACGTGACTTAGCATGCTGTGATCTCGTGTCTGAATGGTGCTGATCATGTGACTAATCAAGAACTGATCACGTGGATATCATGCACTGATCACGTGGCTGATCATGCACTGATCACGTGGCTGATCATGCACTGATCACTTGATTGTGCATGCAATAATCACGTGGATGATCATGCATGTATCACCTGGCTGATCATGCACTAATCACGAGGGTGATCATGAACTGATCACGTGACTTATCATGCTGTGATCTCGGGTCTGAGTGGTGCTAATCATGTGACTAATCATGAACTGATCACGTGGCTGCTCATGCACTGATCACGTGGCTATAAGGCACGGATCATGTGACTGATCATGCAGTGATCACTTCGCTATCATGCACTGATCACGTGACTGATCATGCACTGATCACGTGGCTGATCATACACTGATCACGTCGCTGATCATGCACTGATCACAGTGCGGATCATGAACTGATCACGTGGCTGATCATGCAGTGATCACGTGACTGATCATGCACTGATCACGTGGATGATGATGCACTGATCACGTGACTGTTCATGCACTGATCACGTGGATGATGATACACCGATCACGTGACTGTTCATGCACTGATCACGTGGCTGATCATGCACTGATACCATGACTGAGCATGGACTGATCACTTGACTGTCATGTAGTGATCACGTGACTGAAAGGCGCTGAACATGTGACTGATCATGTGCTGATCATGTTTGCTATCATACACTGATCATGTGGCTCTGGAGGCAATAATTAAAGAGCTGAGTAGGCACGAATCACACAATCAGCAGGCAATAATCATGGAACTCAGCTATGACGAATCATGCTGCTCAGATGGCAATAATCAAGCAGCTGAGCAGGCAGGAATTACGCAGCACAGCTGGCAATTGTCAAGCAGATGACAGGGAGGAATCATGCAGCTCAGCTGGCAATTGTCAAGCAGATGAGCAGACAGGAATCACGCAGCTCAGCAGGCCCTGATCATGTGAGTGAGCACCCACTGTTCACGTGGCTTATCATACACTGATCACATGACAGATCATGCACTTATCACGTGGCTATTATTCACTGATCACGTGACTGTGCATGCACTGATCACGTGGATGATCATGCACTGATCACGTGACTGATCCTGCACTGATCAGGTGGCTCTCAAGCACTGATCACGTGACTGATTATGCACTGATCACGTGGCTGATTATACTCTCATCACGTGACTGATCATGCACTTATCACGGGGCTATCATGCACTTATCACATGGCTGATCGTATACTGATCATGTGGCTGATCATGCACTGATCACATGATTGATCATGCGCTGATCACGTGACTCTCATGCACTGATCAGGTTGCTATCATGCACTGATCACGTGGCTCATCATACACTGATCACGTGACTGATCATGCACTGATCACGAGGCTATCATGCACTGATCAGGTGGCTATCATGCACTGATCACGTGGCTGGTCATACACTGATCACGTGACTGATCATGCACTCTTCACGTGCCTGATCATGCACTGATAACATGGCTGATCATGCATTTATGACGAAGCTGATCATACACTGATCATGTGATGGTGCATGCACTGATCACATGGCTGATCATGCTTTAATCACTTGGGTGATCATGCACTGATCACGTGGCTGATCATACACTGACCACGTGACTGATCATGCACTGATCACGTGGCTGATCATGCACTGATCACAAGGCTGATCATGGACTGATCACGTGGCTGATCATGCACTGATCACGTGGGTGATAATGCACTGATCACGTGGCTGATCAAACACTGATCACGTGACTGATCATGCACTAATAACGTTGCTGATCATTCACTGAACACGTGGCTGATCATGCACTGATCACGAAGCTGATCATACACTGATCACGTGACCGTGCATGCACTGATCACGTGCCTGATCATGCACTGATTACGTGGGTGATCATGCAATGATCATGTGGCAGATCATGCACTGATCACGTGGCTGATCATACACTGATCACGTGACTGATCATGCACTGATCACGTGACTGATCATGCAGTGATCACGTGGCTATCATTTACTGATCACGTGTCTATCATGCACTGAAAAAGTGGCTGATCATACAATGATCACGTGACTGTGCCTGCACTAGTCACGTGACTGCACATGCACTGATCACGTAATTGTAGGCAATGATCACGTGGCTATCATGCACTGATCACGTGGCTGATCATGCACTGCTAATGTGACTGACCATGAACTAATCACGTAGCTATCATGCATTGATCACTTGTCTTCATGCACTGAACACATGGCTGATCATACACTGATCACGTGACTGCCCATACTGAACACCTGGCTGATCATACAGTGACCACATGGCTGATCATGCACTGATTACGTGGCTGATCATGCACTGATCACGTGGCTATCATGCACTGATCACATGGCTATCATGCACTGATCCCATGGCTCATCATGCACTGATCACGTGACTGATCATGCAGTGGTCACGTGACTTATTATGCACTGATCACATGCCTGATCATGCACTGATCACGTGCCTGATCATGCACTGATCACATGACTGATCATGCACAGATCACTTGCCTGATCATGCACTGATCACGTGGCTGATCATCCACTGAACACAAAGCTGATCATACACTGATCACGTGACTGTCATGCACTGATCACATGGCTGATCATGCACTGATCACGTGGCTTCTCATGCACTGATCACGTGCCTGATCATGCACTGATCACGTTGCTTACCATGCACTGATCAGGTGGCTATCATGCACTGATAACGTGACTGTGCATGCAGTTATGACGTGGCGGATCATGCACTGATCACGTGGTGATCTTGCACTGATCACGTGGCTGATCATACACTGATCACGTGGCTGATCATGCACTAATCACGTTGTGGATAATGCACTGATCATGTGGCTGATCATGCACTGATCACGTGCCTGATAATGCACTAAACACTTTGCGGATCATGCACTGATCACGTGGCTGATCATACACTGATCACGTGGCTGACCATACTCTGATCACGTGGCTGATCATGCAGTGATCACGTGGCTGCTCATACTCTGAACAAAAAGCTGATCATACACTGATCATGTGACTACATGCACTGATCACGTGACTGTGCATGCACTGATCACATGGATGATCATACGCTAATCATGTGACTGATCATGCACTAAAAAAATGGCCGATCATGCACTGATCACCTGACTGATCATGCACTGATTAATCATGTATGGTCACGTGGCTATCATGCACTGATCACCTGGCTGATTATACACTGATCACGTGACTGATCATGCACTGATCACGTGGCTATCATGCACTGATCACTTGATTGTGCATGCAATAGTCACGTGGATGATCATGCACTTATCACGTGGCTGATCATGCACTAATCCCACGGCAGATCATGAAGTGATCACTTGCCTAATCATGCAGTGATCTCGTGTCTGAATGTTGCTGATCATGTGACTAATCAAGAACTGATCACGTGGCTATCATGCACTGATGCTGTGCCTCAGGAGGCAATAACCAAAGAGCTGAGCAGGCACGAAACATGCAATCAGCAGGCAATAATCATGGACCTCAGCTGTGAGGAATCATGCTGCTCAGCTGGCAATCATCAAGCAGCTGAGCAGGCAGGAATTACACAGCACAGCTAGCAATTGTCAAGCAGATGAGCAGGCAGGAATCACGCAGCTCAGCTGGCAATTGTCAAGCAGCGGAGCAGACAGGAAAAACGCAGCTAAGTAGGCCCTGATCAGGTGACTGAGCACGCACTGTTCAAGTGGCTGATCTTTCACTGATCACGTGGCTGATCATGCGCTGATAACCTGGCTATCATACACTGATCACGTGACTGATCATGCACTCTTCACGTGCCTGATCGAGCACTGATGACGTGGCTGATCATGCATTTATGACAAAGCTGATCACACACTGATAACGTGATTGTGCATGCACTGATCACGTGGCTGATCATGCACTGATCACGTGACTGATCATTCACTAATCTCGTTGCTGATCATGCACTGATCACGTGACTGATCATGCACTGATTACATGGCTGATCATGCACTGATCACTAAGTTGATCATACACTGATCATGTGACTGTACATGCACTGATCACGTGGCTGATCATGCACTGATCATGCGGCTGATTATGCACTGATCACGTGGTTGATAATACACTGAACACGTGGATGTTCATGCAATAATCACGTTGCGGACCATGCACTGATCACGTGGCTGATCATACAATGATCATGTGCCTGATCATACACTGATCACGTGGCTGATCATGCACTGATCACGTGGCTGATCATACACTGATCACGTGGCTGATCATGCATTACTCAAGTTGCTTATCATGCACTGATCACGTGACTGATCATGCACTGATTACATGGCTGATCATGCACTGATCACTAAGTTGATCATACACTGATCATGTGACTGTACATGCACTGATCACGTGGCTGATCATGCACTGATCATGCGGCTGATTATGCACTGATCACGTGGTTGATAATACACTGAACATGTGGATGTTCATGCAATAATCACGTTGCTGACCATGCACTGATCACGTGGCTGATCATACAATGATCCTGTGCCTGATCATACACTGATCACGTGGCTGATCATGCACTGATCACGTGGCTGATCATACACTGATCACGTGGCTGATCATGCATTACTCAAGTTGCTTATCATGCACTGATCACGTGTCTGATCGTACACTGATCACGTGGATTAACATGCACTAATCACGTTGCTTATCATGCACTGATCAGGTTGCTATCATGCACTGATCACGTGGCTGATCATACACTGATCACGTGACAGCGCATGCACTGATCACGTGACTCATCATGCACTAATCATGTGTCTATCATGCACTGAACACGTGGCTGATCATGCACTGATCACGTGACTGATCATGCACTAATCACGTGACTGCACATGCACTGATCAATTAATTGTAGTCAATGGTCTCGTGGCTGATCATGCACTGATTACGTGGCTGCTTATGCACTGATCTCGTAGCTATCATGCACTGATCACATGGCTACCATGCAGTGCTCTCTTGGCTGATCATGCACTGATCACGTGGCTGATCATACACTGATCACGTGACTGATCATGTGCTGATCACGTGCCTGATCATGCACTGATCACGTGGCTGATCATGCACTGATCACGAGTCTATCATGCACTGATCACGTGACTGCACATGCACTGATAATGTAATTGTAGGAAATGATCACGTGGCTATCATGCAGTGATCACGTGGCTGATCATGCACTGCTCATGTGACTGAGCATGCACTGATCACGTGCTATCATGCACTGATCGCGCGGCTATCATGCACTGAACACGTGGCTGATCATACACTGATCACGTAACTGCACATGCATTGATCACGTGGCTGACCATACAGTGATCACGTGGCTGATCATGCACTGATTACGTGGCTCATCATGCACTGATCTTGTAGCTATCATGCACTGATCACATGGCTATCATGCTCTGATTCCGTGGCTCATCATGCACTGATCACCTGACTGATCATGCACTGGTCATGTGACTATAATGCACTGATCACCCGGCTGATCATACACGGATCACGTGACTGATCATGCACTGATCACGTGCCTGATCATGCACTGATCACGTGGCTGATCATGCACTGATCATGTGTCTGATCATGCACTGATGACGTGGCTGATCATGCAATGATAACCTGGCTATCATACACTGATCACGTGACTAATCATGCACTCTTCACTGGCCTGATCATGCACTGACCCCGTGGCTGGTCATGCAATGATCATGAAGCTGATCATACACTGATCACGTGACTGTGCCTGCTGCGTGGCTGATCATGCACTGATCACGTGGGTGATCATGCACTGATCACGTGGCTGATCATACACTGATCACGTCGCTGATCATGCACTGATCACAGTGCTGATCATGAACTGATCACGTGGTTGATCATACACTGATCACGTAGCTGTTCATGCACTGATCACGTGGCTGATCATACACTAATCAAGTTACTGATAATGCACTGATCACGTGCCTGATTATGCACTGATCACGAAGCTTATCATACACTGACTGTGCATGCATTGATCACGTGGCTGATAATGCACTGATCACGTGGCTGATCATGCACTGATCAGGTGGCTGATCATGCACTGATCAGGTGGCTGATCATGCACTGATCACGTGGCTGATCATAAACTGATCATGTGACTGATCATGAACTGATCACGTGACTGATCATGCAGTGATCTCCTGCCTGATCATGCACTGATCACGTGGCTGATCATAAACTGATCATGTGACTGATCATGAACTGATCATGTGACTGATCATTCACTGAACACGTGACTGATCATGCACTGATCACGTGCCTGATCATGCACTGATCACGTAGCTGATCATATACTGATCACGTGACTGTGCATGCACTGATAACTTGGCTGATCATGCACTGATCACGTGGCTGACCATACTCTGATCACGTGGCTGATCATACACTGATCACGTGGCTGATCATTCTCTGATGAAGAAGCTGATCATACACTGATCACGTGGCTGATCATGCACTGATCACGTGTCTATCATGCACTAATAACGTGACTGTGCAAGAACTGATCACTTACCTGTTCATGCACTGATTACGTGGCTATCATGCACTGATCACGTGGCTGATCATGCACTGATCACATGACTGATTATGCACTTATCGCTTATCTATAATGCACTGATCGCATGACTGTGCATTCCATGATCATGTGACTGATCATGCACTGATCTCGTGGCTATCATGCACTGATGATGTGGCTGATCATGCACTGATCCCGTGACTGATTATTCACTGATCAAGTTTCTATCATGCACTGAACACGTGGCTGCTCATACACTGATCACGTGACTAGGCATGCACTAATCACGTGACTGCACATGCACTGAGCAGTTAATTGTAGGCAATGATCACGTGGCTATCATGCACTGATCACGTGGCTTATTATGCACTGCTCATGTGACTGAGCATGCACTGATCACATAGCTATCATGCATTGATCCCTTGTCTGTCATGAACTGAACACATGGCTGATCATACACTGATCACGTGACTGCACATGCACTGATGAAGTGACTGATCATACAGTGATCACGTAGTTATCATGCACTGATTACATGGCTATCATGCACTGATCCCATGGCTCATCATGCACTGATCTCGTGACTGATCATGCACTGATCACTTGGCTGTCATGCACTGATCACGTGGCTGATCATACACTGATCACCTGACTGCACATGCACTGATGACGTGGCTGATCATACAGTGACCACGTGGCTGATCATGCACTGATCACGTGGTTGATCATGGCTGATCATGCACTGATCACATGGCAATCATGCACTGATCACGTGTCTTATCACACACTGATAATTGATTGATCATGCACTTATCACGTGCCTGATCATGCACTGATCACGCGGCTGACCATGCACTGATCACGAAGCTGATCATACACTGATCACGTGACTGTGCATGCACTGATAACGTGGCTGATCATGCACTGATCACGTGGCTGATCATACACTGTTCATGTGCCTGATCATGCACTAAATATGTTGCTGATCATGCACTGATGACGTGGCTGATCATACAGTGATCACGTGGCTGATCATACTCTGATTACCTGGCTGATCAGACACTGATCACGAAGCTGATCATACAATGATCACGTGACTGTGCATGCACTGATCACGTGGCTGATCATGCACAGATCACGTGGCTATCATGCACAGATCACTTGATTGTGCATGCAATAATCACGTGGATGATCATGCATTTATCACGTGGCTGATCATGCACTAATCACAAGGGTGATCATGAACTGATCACGTGACTTAGCATGCTGTGATCTCGTGTCTGAATGGTGCTGATCATGTGACTAATCATGAACTGATCACGTGGCTATCATGCACTGATCACGTGGCTGATCATACACTGATCACGTGGCTATCATGCACTGATCACTTGATTGTGCATGCAATAATCACGTGGATGATCATGCACTTATCACGTGGCTGATCATGCACTAATCACAAGGGTGATCATGAACTGATCACGTGACTTAGCATGCTGTGATCTCGGGTCTGAATGGTTTTGATCATGTGACTAATCAAGAACTGATCACGTGGCCATCATGTACTGATGATGTGCCTCAGGAGGCAATAACCAAAGAGCTGAGCAGGCACGAATCACGCAATCAGCAGGCAATAATCATGGACCTCAGCTGTGATGAATCATGCTGCTCATCTGGCAATCATCAAGCAGCTGAATAGGCAGGAATCAGACGGCTCAGCTGGCAATTGTCAAGCAGATGAGCAAGCAGGAATCACGCAACTCAGCTGGCAATTGTCAAGCAGCGGAGCAGACAGCAAAAACGGAGCTCAGTAGGCCCTGATCACGTGACTGAGCACGCACTGATCACGTGACTGATAATTCACTGATCACGAGGCTATAATGCACTGATCACGTGGATGATCATACACTGATCACGAGACTGTGCATGCACTGATCACGTGACTGATCATGCACTGATCACATGGCTATCATGCACTGACCCCTTGGCTGATCATGCACTGATCTCGTCACTGATCATGCACTGGTCACGTGGCTGTCATGCACTGATCACGTGGCTGATCATACACTGATCACGTGACTGATCATGCACTGATCACATGCGTGATCATGCACTGATCACGTGCCTGATCATGCAGTTATCACGTGACTGTTCATGCACTAATCTCGTGACAGATAATGCACTTATCACGTGGCTGATCATGCACTGATCAGGAAGCTGATCATACACTGATCACGTGACTGTTCATGCACTGATCACATGGCTGATCATGCACTGATTACGTGGCTGATCATGCACTGATCACGTGGATGTTCATGCACTGATCACGTGGCTGATCATACACTGATCTCGTGACTGTGCATGCACTGATCACGAGGATGATCATGCACTGATCACGTGGATGTTCATGCACTGATCACGAAGCTGATCATACACTGATCATGTGACTGCGCATCCACTGATCTCGAGGATGATCATACACTGATCACGTGGCTGATCAGGAACTGATCACGTGACTGAGCATAGAGTGATCATGTGTCTGAATATTGCTGATTATGTTGTTGATCATGCACTGATCACGTGGGTATCATGCACTGATCACCTAACTGTGCATGCACTGATCATGTAAATGTAGGCAATGATCACCTGGCTATCATGCAGTGATCACGTGGCTGATCATGCACTGATCATGTGACTGATCATGCACTGATCACGTAGCTATCATGCATTGATCACTTGGCTATCATGTACTGATCCCGTGACTGTACATGCACTGATGACGTGGCCGATCAAACAGTGATCACGTGACTGATCATGCACTGATCATGTGGTTGATCATGCACTGATCACGTGTCTTATCATACACTGATCACTTGGCTATCATGCACTGATCACGTGGCTATTATGCACTGATCATGTGACTGTGCATCCACTGATCTCGAGGATGATCATGCACTGATCATGTGGCTGATCAGGAACTGATCACGTGACTGAGCATAGAGTGATCATGTGTCTGAATATTGCTGATTATGTTGTTGATCATGCACTGATCACGTGGGTATCATGCACTGATCACCTAACTGTGCATGCACTGATCATGTAAATGTAGGCAATGATCACCTGGCTATCATGCAGTGATCACGTGGCTGATCATGCACTGATCATGTGACTGATCATGCACTGATCACGTAGCTATCATGCATTGATCACTTGGCTATCATGCACTGATCACGTGACTGTCATGCACTGATGACGTGGCCGATCAAACAGTGATCACGTGACTGATCATGCACTGATCATGTGGTTGATCATGCACTGATCACGTGTCTTATCATACACTGATCACTTGGCTATCATGCACTGATCACGTGACTGTACATGCACTGATCACGTGGCTGATCATACAGTGATCACGTGGCTGATCATGCACTGATCATGTGACTGATCATGCACTGATCACGTAGCAATCATGCATTGATCACTTGGATATCATGCACTGATCACGTGACTGTACATGCACTGATGACATGGCTGTTCATACAGTGATCACGTGGCTGATAATACTCTGATCACCTGGCTGATCAGGCACTGATCACGTGGCTGATCATACTCTGAACACGGCTGATCATACACTGATCACGTGACTGCATGCACTGATCAATTGACTGCCAATGCACTGATCACGTGGATGATCATTTGCTGATCATGTGACTGATCATGCACTGAAAAAATGGCTGATCATGCCCTGATCACATGACTGATCATGCACTGATCACGTGCTGATCATGCAATGATCACGTGACTGTGCATGCACTGATCACTTGGTTGATCATGCACTGAACACGTGGCTGAGAATGCAATGATTAATCATGTACTGGTCACTTGGCTATCATGCACTGATCACGTGGCTGATCATGCACCGATCACGTGACAGATCATGCACAGATCCCGTGGCTATCATGCACTGGTCACTTGATTGTGCATGCAATAATCACGTGGATGATCATGCATTTATCACGTGGCTGATCATGCACTAATCACAAGGGTGATCATGAACTGATCACGTGACTTAGCATGCTGTGATCTCGTGTCTGAATGGTGCTGATCATGTGACTAATCAAGAACTTATCACGTGGCTATCATGCACTGATTATGTGCCTCAGGAGGCAATAACCAAAGAGCTGAGCAGGCATGAATCACGCAATCAGCAGGCAATAATCATGGACCTCAGGTGTGATGAATCATGCTGCTCAGCTGGCGATCATCAAGCAGCTGAATAGGCAGGAATCCGACGGCTCACCTGGCCATTGTCAAGCAGATGAGCAGGCAGGAATCACGCAGCTCAGCTGGCAATTGTCAAACAGCGGAGCAGACAGGAAAACCCGAGCTCAGTAGGCCCTGAACACGTGACTGAACACGCACTGATCAGGTGACTGATAATGCACCGATCACGAGGCAATAATGCAGTGATCACGTGACTGCGCATGCACTGATCATGTGGATAATCCTACACTGATCACGTTACTGATCACGCAAAGATCACGTGACTGATCATGCACTGATCACGTGGCTTTTATACACTGCTCATGTGACTGAGCATGCATTGATCATGTAGCTATCATGCATTGATCAGTTGGCTATCATGCACTGAACACGTGGCTGATCATACACTGATCACGTGACTGCACATGCACTGATCACGTGGCTGATCATGCACTGATCACGTGGCTGATCATGCACTGATTACGTGGCTGATTATGCACTGATCTCGTAGCTATAATGCCTGATCACATGGCTACCATGCACTGATCCCTTGGCTGATCATGCACTGATCACGTGGCTGATCATGCACTGATCACGAAGCTTATCATACACTGATCACGTGACTGTGCATGCAATTATCACGTGGCTGATATTGCACTGATCACGTGGCTGATCATACACTGATCACGTGACTGATCATGCACTAACCACGTTGTGGATCATGCACTGATCACGTGGCTGATAATACAGTGATCACGTGGCTGATCATGCACTGATCACGTGGATGATCATACACTGATCACATGACTGATCATGCACTGACCACGTGCCTGACCATGAACTGATCACGTGGCTGATCATGCACTGATCATGAAGCTGATCATACACTGATCACGTGACTGTGCATGCACTGATCACGTGGCTGATCATTCACTGATCACGTTGCTGATCATGCACTGATCACGTGGCTGAACATGCACTAATGACGTTGCGAATCATGCACTCATCACGTGGCTGATCATACACTGATCACGTGACTGATCATGCACTGATCACGTGCCTGATAATGCACTGATCACGTGACTGAGCATGCACTGATCACGAAGCTGATCATACACTGGTCACGTGAGTGTGCATGCACTGATAACCTGGCTGATCATGCATTGGTCACGTGGCTGATCATGCACTGATCACGTCGCTGACCATACACTGCTCATGTCCCTGATCATGCATTAAATATGTTGCGGATCATGCACTGATCCCTTGGCGATCATGCACTGATCACGTGGCTGATCATGCAGTGGTCTGTTGGCTATCATGCACTGATCACGTGCCTATCATACACTGATCACGTGGCTTATCATACACTGATCACGTGACTGATCATGCACTGATCAAGTGGCTATCATGCACTGATCACGTGGCTATCATGCAATGATCATGTGAATGATCATGCAGTGATCACGTCGCTATCATGCACTGATTTTGAGATTGCGCATGCACTGGTCATGAGGATGATCATACACTGATCACGTACAAATCATGCACTGATTACGTGGCTATCATGCACAGATCACGTGGCTGATCATACACTGATCACGTGGCTGATCATATTCTGATCACGTGGCTAGTCAGGCACTGATCACGTGGCTGATCATACTCTGAACTCGAAGCTGATCATACACTGATCACATGACAGCATGCACTGATCAATTGACTGCCCGTGCACTGATCACGTGGATGATCATACGCTGATAACGTGACTGATCATGCACTAAAAAATGGCTGATCATGTACTGATCAAATGACAGATCATGCAGTGATCACGTGACTGATCATGCACTGATTAATCATGTACTGGTCACGTGGATATCATGCACTGATCACGTGGCTGATCATACACTGATCACGTGACTGATCATGCACAGATCACGTGGCTATCATGCACTGATCACTTGATTGTGCATGCAATAATCACGTGGATGATCATGCATTTATCACGTGGCTCATCATGCAATAATCACATGGCTGATCATGAACTGATCACGTGACTTAGCATGATGTGATCTCGTGTTTGAATGGTGCTGATCATGTGACTAATCAAGAACTGATCACGTGGCTATCATGCACTGATGATATGCCTCAGGAGGCAATACCCAAAGAGCTGAGCAGGCACGAATCTCGCAATAAGCAGGCAATAATCATGGACCGCAGCTGTGATGAATCATGCTGCTCAGCTGGCAATCATCAAGCAGCTGAATAGGCAGGAATCAGACGGCTCAGCTGGCAATTGTCAAGCAGATGAGCAGGCAGGAATCACACAGTTCAGTAGGCTGTGGTCACGTGACTCAGCAGGCACTGTTCACGTGGCTGATCATACACTGATCACCTGACTGTGCATGCACTGATCAGGTGACTGATCATGCACTGATCACGTGGCTATCATGCACTGATCACGTGGTTATCATGCACTGATCATGTGACTGCGCATTCACTGATGATGTGCCTCATCATACACTGATCACGTGGTTGATCATGCACTGATCACATGGCTGATGATGCACTAATCACGTTGCTGAATATGAACTGATCACGTGGCTGAGCATGCAGTGATCACATGTCTGAATGGCGCTGATCATGTGACTGATCATGAGCTGATCACTTGGCTATCATGCACTGATGATGTGCCTCATGAGGCAATAGTCAAAGAGCTGAGCAGCCACAAATCACGCAATCAGCAGGCAAAAACCATGGACTTCAGCTGTGATGAATCATGCAGCTCAGCTGGCAATAATCAAGCAGTTGAGCAGGCAGGAATCACATGGCTCAGCTGAATATTTTCAAGCAGATGAGCAGGCAGGAATCACGCAGCTCAGCTGGCAATAATCAAGCAGATGAGCAGGCAGGTATCCCCAGCTCAGCTGGCAAATATCAAGCAGATGACCCGGCAGGAATCACGCAGGTCAGCTGGCAATTATGAAGCAGATGAGCAGGCAGGAATCACGAAGCTCAGCTGGCAGTTATCAAGCAGATGAGCAGGCAGGAAGGCACGCAGCACAGCTGGCAATTGTCAAGCAGCTCATCAGACAGGAATCACGCAGCTCAGCAGTCCCTGATCACGTGACTGAGCATGCACTCTTGATGTTGCTGATCGTACACTTATTATGTGACTGATCATGCACTGATCAGGTGACTGATCATGCACTGATCACATGGCTATCATTCACTGATCACGTGACTGCCCATGCACTGATCACGGGGATATCATACCCTGATCACGTGATGATCATGCACTGATCACGTGACTGATCATGCACTGATCTGGTGGCTAACATGCATTGATCCCGTGGTTGATCATACACTGATCACGTGACTGATCATGCACTGATCATGTGGCTATCATGCACTGATCACGTGGCTGATCATACATTGAACACATGACTGATCATGCACTGATCACGTGACAGATCATGCACTGATAACGTGGCTGATCATGCACTGATCACGTGGTGATCATACACTGATCACATGACAGATCATGCACTGATCACGTGCATGATCATGCACTGATTACGTGGCTGATCATGCACTGATCACGTCGCTATCATGCACTGAACACATGACTGATCATGCACTGATCACGTGGATGTCATACACTGATCACGTGACAAATCATGCACTGATCACGTGACTGATCATGCACTGATCTGGTGGCTATCATGCATTGTTCACGTGGTTGATCATACACTGATCACGTGACTGATCATGCACTGGTCACGTGGCTATCATCCACTGATCACGTGGCTGATCATACATTCAACAAGTGACTGATCATGCACTGATCACGGGGCTATCATGCACTGATCATGTGACTTCGCAAGCACTGAACTCGAGGATGATCATACACTGATCACGTGGCTGATCAGGAACTGATCACGTGACTGAGCATACAGTGATCAAGTGTCTGAATACTGCTGATCATGTTATTGATCATGCGCTGATCACGTGGGTATCATGCACTGATCACGTGACTGCCCATGCACTGATCATGTAACTCTAGGCAATGATCACATGGTTATCATGCAGTGATCACGTGGCTGATCATGCACTGATCTTGTGACTGATCATGCACTGATCACGTAGCTATCATGCATTGATCACTTGGCTATCATGCACTGATCACGTGGCTGATCATGCACTGATCACGTGACTGCACATGCACTGATGACGTGGCTGATCATGCAGTGATCACGTGGCTGATCATGCACTGATCATGTGGCTGATCATGCACTGATCACGAGGCTGATCATTCACTGATCACGTGCCTGACAATGAACTGCTCACGTGGCTGATCATACACTGATCATGAAGCTGATCATGCACTGATCACGTGACTGTCCATGTACTGGTCACGTGGCTGATATTGCCTGATCATGGGGCTGATCATACACTGATCACGTGGCTGATCATGCACTAATCACGTTGCTTATCATGCACTGATCAGGTGGCTATCATGCACTGATCACGTGGCTGATCATGCACTGATCACATGTCTCATCGTACACTTATCACGTGGCTTATCATCCACTAATCACGTTGCTTAACATGCAGTGATCAGTTCGCTATCATGCAATGATCACGTGGCTGATCATACACTGATCACGTGACTGCACATGCACTGATCACGTGATTGATCATGCACTGATCACGTGGCTATCATGCACTGATCACGTGTCTAGCATGCACTGATCACGTGGCTGATCATACACTGATCACGTGATTGCACATGCACTAATCATGTGACTGCACATGCACTGATCACGTAATTGTAGGCAATGATCACGTGGCTATCATGCACTGATCACGTGGCTGATCATGCTCTGCTCATGTGACTGAGCATGCACTGATCACGTAGCTATCATGCATTGATCACTTGTCTATCATGCACTGATCACGTGACTGCACATGCACTGATCACGTAATTGTAGGCAATGATCACGTGGCTATCATGCACTGCTCATGTGACTGAGCATGCACTGATCATGTAGCTATCATGCATTGATCACTTGGCTATCATGCACTGAACACGTGGCTGATTATACACTGATCACGTGTTTGCACATGCACTGATAACGTGACTGATCATACAGTGGTCACGTGGCTGATCATGCACTGATTACGTGGCTGATCATGCACTGATCTCGTATCTATCATGCACTGATCACATGGCTATCATGCACTGATCACGTGGCTGATCATACACATATAAATTGACTGATCATGCACTGATCATGAGCCTCATTATGCACTGATCACGTGGCTGATCATGCATTCTTCACTGGCCTGATCATGCACTGATCACGTGGCTGATCATGCAATGATCACGAAGCTGATCATACACTCATCTCGTGACTGTGCCTGCACTGATCATGTGGTTGATCATACACTGATCACGTGACTGATCATGCACTAATCACGTTGCGGATTATGCAATGATCTCGTGGATGATCATGCACTGATCACGTGGCTGTTCATGCACTGATCACCTGGCTGATCATACACTGATCAAATTACTGATAATGCACTGATCACGTGCCTGATCATGCACTGATCACGAGCTGATCATACACTGATCACGGGGCTGATTATACACTTATCACGTGACTGTGCATGCACTGATCACGTGGCTGATCATGCACTGATCACGTGGCTGATCATGCACTGATCACGTGGCTGATCATACACTGATCATGTGGCTGATTATGCACTGATCACATACCTGATCATGCACTGATCATTTGGCTGATCATTCACTGATCCCGTGACTGCGCATGCACTGATCATGTGACTGATCATTCACTGATCACCTGGCTATCATGCACTTAACATGTGTCTATCATGCACTAATCACATGACTGCGCATGA
Organism: Bos javanicus; assembly: GCF_032452875.1. NCBI lineage: Eukaryota > Metazoa > Chordata > Mammalia > Artiodactyla > Bovidae > Bos > Bos javanicus. Next base: position 86,910 of record NW_026893768.1, read on the forward strand.
ACTGATCACTTACATGTTCATGCACTGATTACGTGGCTATCATGCACTGATCACGAGGCTGATCATGTGCTGATCACATGACTGATTATGCACTGATCGAGGAGCTATAATGCACTGACCACATTACTGCGCATGCCATGATCATGTGACTGATCATGCACTGATCACGTGCCTATCATGAACTGATCACGTGGCTGATCATGCACTGATCACGTGACTGATTATGCACTGATCACGTAGCTATCATGCACTGATCACGTGACTGATCATGCACTGATCGCGTGGCTATCATGCACTGATCATGTGGCTAATCATACATTGATCACCTAAATAATCATGCACTGATCACGGGGCGATATTGCACTGATCACGTGGCTGATCAGGCACTGATAACTTACCTATCATGCACTGATCACATGACTGATCAAGAACTGATCACGTGGATATCATACACTGGACATGTGACAGATAATGCACTGATCACGTGACTGATCATGCACTGATCTGGTGGCTATTATGCACTGAACACGTGGCTGATCATGCACTGATCACGTAACTGCACATGCACTAATCACGTGACTGCACATGCATTGATCACGTAATTGTAGGCAATGATCACGTGGCTATCATGCACTGATCACATGGCTGATCATGCACTGATCTCGTGACTGACCTTGCACTGGTCACGTGGCTGATCCTACACTGATCACGTGGCATCATACTCTGATCTCCTGGCTGATCATACACTGATCACATGGCTGATCATACTCTGATCACGACGCTGATCATACACAGATCACGTGACTGCATGCACTGATCACGTGGCTGATCATGCACTGATCACGTGGCTATAATGCATGGATCATGTGAGTGATCATGCACTGTTCACTTGGCTATCATGCACTGATCACGTGACTGATCATGCACTGATCACGTGGCTATCATGCCCTGATCCCTTGGCGATCATGCACTGATCACGTGGCTGATCATGCAGTGGTCTGTTGGCTATCATGCACTGATCACGTGCCTATCATACACTGATCACGAGGCTTATCATACACTGATCACGTGACTGATCATGCACTGATCAAGTGGCTATCATGCACTGATCACGTGGCTAGCAGGCAATGATCATGTGAATGATCATGCAGTGATCACGTCGCTATCATGCACTGATTTCGAGATTTCGCATGCACTGGTCATGAGGATGATCATACACTGATCACGTACAAATCATGCACTGATTACGTGGCTGATCATGCACTGATCACGTGGCTGATCATGCACTATTCACGTGTCTTATCGTACAGTGATCACGTGGCTTATCATGCACTAATCACATTGCTGGTCATGCACTGATCAGGTTTCTATCATGCACTGATGATGTGCCTCAGGAGGCAATATCCAAAGAGCTGAGTAGGCACGAATCACGCAATCAGCAGGCAATAATCTTGGTTCTCAGCTTTGATGAATCATGCTGCTCAGCTGGCAATCATCAAGCAGCTGAATAGTCAGGAATCAGACGGCTCAGCTGGCAATCGTCAAGCAGATGAGCAGGCAGGAACCACGCAGCTAAGATGACAACTGTCAAGCAGTTCTGCAGACAGGAATCACGAAGCTCAGTAGTCCCTGGTCATGTGACTCAGCAGGCACTGTTCACGTGGCTAATCATACACTGATCACGTGACTGATCATGCACTGATCATGTGCCTGATCATGCATTGAGCACGTGGCTGATCATGCACTGATCACGTGCTGAGCATACACTGATCACGTGACGGTGCATACACTGATAACGTGGCTGCTCATGCACTGATCACGTGGCTGATCATTCACTGATCACGTGACTGATCATGACTGATCACGTGGCTGATCATACACTGATCACGTGACTGATCATGCAATGATAACGTGGCTATCATGCACTGATCACGAGGCTGATCATGCACTGATCTGTTGGCTATCATGCGCGGATTACGTGCCTATCATGCACTGGTCACGTGGATGATCATACACTGATCACGTGGCTGATCATACACGGATGACGTGAATGATCATGCACTGATCAAGTGGCTATCATGCACTGATCACGTGGCTAGCATGCTCTGATCAAGTGAATGATCAGGCACTGATCAGGTGGCTATCATACACTGATCACATGACTGCTCTTGCACTGATCACGTGGATGATCATACACTGATCATGTGAATGATCAAGTACTGATCACTTGGCTATGATTCCCTGATCACATGGCTGCGCCTGCACTGATCACGTTGCTGATCATACACTTATCACGGGATTGATCATGCACTGATCACGTGACTGCTCATGCAATGATCACGTGGATGATAATACACTGACACGTGCCTGATCATGCACTGATCACGTAGCTATCATGCATTGATCACTTGGCTATCATGCACTGATCACGTGGCTGATAATACAGTGATCACGTGGCTATCATGCACTGATCACGTTGCTGATCATGCACTGGTCAGGTGTCTATCATGCACTGATTAGGTGGCTGATTATGCACTGATCACGTAGCTATCATGCACTGATCACGTGGCTGATCATACACTGATCACGTGACTGGGCATGGACTAACCACGTGACTGCACATGCACTGATCACATAATTGTAGGCAATGATCACGTGGCTATCATGCACTGATCACGTGGCTGATCATGCACTGCTCATGTGACTGAGCATGCACTGATCACGTAGCTATCATGCATTGATCCCTTGTCTATCATGCACTGAACACATGGCTGATCATACAATGATCACGTGACTGCACATGCACTGATCACGTACACGTTCATGCACTGTTTAACTGGCTATCATGCACTGATCACGTGGCTGATCATGCATTGATCACGTGACTAATTATGCACTGATTTCATAGCTGTAAGGCACTGATCACATGACTGTGCATGCCATGATCACGTGACTGTGCATGCACCGATCACATGGCTGATAATGCACTGATCACGTGTCTATCATGCACTGATCACAAAGCTGATCATACACTGATCAGGTGACTGTGCATGCACTGATCACATGGCTGATCATGCACTGATCACGTGGCTGATCATGCACTGATCACGGCTGATCATACACTGATCACGTGACTGTGCATGCACTGATCACATGGCTGATCATGCACTGATCACGTGTCTATCATGCACTGATCACGTGACTGCGTATGAACTGATCACGTACCCGTTCAGGCACTGTTTACGTGGCTATCATGCACTGATCACGTGGCTGATCATGCTTTGATCAAGTGACTAATTATGCACTGATTGCGTAGCTGTAAGGCACTGATCACATGACTGTGCATGCCATGATCACGTGACGGTGCATGCACCGATCACATGGCTGATCATGCACTGATCACGTGTCTATCATGCACTGGTCACGAAGCTGATCATACACTGATCACGTGCCTGTTCATGCACTGATCATGTGGCTGATCATGCACTGATCACGTGGCTGATCATACACTGATCATGTGGCTGATCATGCACTCATCACGTTGCGTATCCTTCACTCATCACGTGGCTGATCATGCACTGATCACGTGACTGATGATGCACTAATCACGTGTCTAATCATACATTGATAACATAACTAATCATGCACTGATCCCTTGGCAATCTTGCACTGATCACGTGAGTGATCATGCACTGATCTGGTGGCTACCATGCATTGATCCCGTGGTTGATCATACACTGATCACGTGACTGATCATGCACTAGTCACGTGGCTGATCATACATTCAACACGTGACTGATCATGCACTGATCACCTGGCTATCATGCACTGATAACGTAGCTGATCATGCACTGATCACGTGATTGATCATGCACTGAAGACGTGACTGATCATGCACTGATCACGTGGCTATCATGCACTGATCAAGTGGCTGATCATACTCTGCTCCCGAAACTGATCATGCACTGATCACGTGGCTGATCAGAAACTGATCACGTGACTGAGCATACAGTGATCAAGTGTCTGAATATTGCTGATCATGTTATTGATCATGCGGTGATCACTTGGGTATCATGCACTGATCACCTGACTCCCATGCACTGATCATGTAACTGTAGGCAATGATCACATGGCTATCATGCACTGATCACGTGGCTGATCATGCACTGATCACGTGACTGCACGTGCACTGATCACGTGGCTGATCATACAGTGATCACGTGACTGATCATGCACTGATCATGTGGCTGATCATGCACTAATCACGTTGCTGATCATGGACTGGTCAGGTGGCTATCATGCACTGATTATGGGGCTGATCATTCACTGATCACATGGCAATAATGCACTGATCACGTGTCTTATCAAACACTGATCACTTGACTGATCATGCACTGATCACGTGCCTGATCATGCACTGATCACGTGGCTGATCATGCACTGATCGCGAAGCTGATCATACACTGATCACGAGACTGCATGCACTGATCATTTGGATGATCATGCACTGATCAAGGGGCTGATTATGCACTGATCACGTGGCTGATCATACAATGATCACGTGACTGATCATGCACTGATCACGTGCCTGATCATGCACTGATTACGTGGCTGAGCATGCACTGATCACGAAGCTGATCATACACTGATCACGCGACTCTGCATGCACTGAAAACGTGGGTGATCATGCATTGATCACGTGGCTGATCATGCACTGATCACATGGCTGATAATACACTGTTCATGTGCCTGATCATGCACTAAATATGTTTCGGATAATGCAATGATCGTGTGGCTGATCATACACTGATTACGTGGCTGATCATATTCTGATCACGTGGCTGATCAGGCACTGAATAATCATGTACTGTTCACGTGGCTATCATGCACTGATCACGTGACTGATCATGCACTGATCACGTGGATATCATGCACTGCTCATGTGACTGAGCATGCACTGATCACTTAGCTATCATGCATTGATCACTTGGCTATCATGCACTGAACACGTGGCTGATCATGCAGTGATCAAGTGGCTGATCATGCACTGATTACTTGGCTGATAATGCACAGATCTCGTAAGTATCATGCACTGATCACATGGCTATCATGCACTGATTCCGTGGCTGATCATGCACTGATCACGTGACTGATCATGCACAGTCCTGGCTATCATGCACTGATCACGTGCCTGATCATGCACTGATCACGTGGCTGATCATGCACTGATCACGTGGCTGATTATGCACTGATCACGAAGCTCATCATACACTGATCACGTGACTGTCATGCACTGATCACGTGGCTTATGATGCACTGATCACGTGGCTGATCATGCACTGATCACGTGCCTGATCATACACTGATCACGTGGCTGATCATGCAATAATCACGTTGTGGATCATGCAGTGATCACGTGGCTGAAAATACAGTGATCACGTGGCTGATCATGGACTGATCACGTGTGTGACCATGAACTGCTCACGTGGCTGATCATGCACTGATCATGAAGCTGATCATACACTGATCACGTGTCTCATCGTACACTTATCACGTGGCTGATCATGCACTAATCACGTTGCTTAACATGCACTGATCAGTTTGCTATCATGCACTGATCACCTGGCTGAACATACACTGATCACGGGACTGCGCATGCAATGATCACGTGATTGATCATGCACTGATCACGTGGCTATCATGCAATGATCACGTGTCTAGCATGCACTGAACACGTGGCTGATCATACACTGCTCACGTCACTGCACATGCACTAATCACATGACTGCACATGCACTAATCACATGACTGCACATGCACTGATCAGGTAATTGTATGCAATGATCACGTGGCTAATCATGCACTGCTCATGTGACTGAGCATGCACTGATCACCTAGCTATCATGCATTGATCACTGGTCTATCATGTACTGATCACGTGACTGCACATGCAGTGATCACGTAATTGTAGGCAATGATCACCTGGCTATCATGCACTGCTCATGTGACTGAGCATGCACTAATTACGTAGCTATCATGCATTGATCACTTGACTATCATGCATTGAACACGTGGCTGATCATACACTGATCACGTGACTGCACATGCACTGATCACGTGACTGATCATACAGTGATCACGTGGCTGATCATGCACTGATCACGTGGGTGATCATGCACTGATCTCGTATCTATCATGCACTGATCACATGGCTATCATGCACTGATCACGTGGCTGATCATACACTGATCACGTGACTGACCATGCACTGATCACGAGTCTGATTATGCACTGATCACTTGGCTGATCATGCACTGATCACAAAGCTGATCATACACTGATCACGTGACTGTGCATGCACTGATCACGTGGCTAATCATGCACTGATCACGTGGCTGTTCATGCAATGATAACATGGCTATCATACACTGATTATGTGACTGATCATGCACTCTTCACTGGCCTTATCATGCACTGATCATGTGGCTGATCATGCAATGATCACGAAGCTGATCATACACTGATCACGTGACTGTGCCTGCACTGACCATGTGGTTGATCATGCACTGATCACGTGGGAGAGCATGAACTGATCACGTGGCTGATCATACACTGATCACGTGACTGATCATGCACTAATCACGTTGCGGATTATGCAATGATCACGTGGCTGATCATGCACTGATCACGTGGATGTTCATGCACTGATCACGTGGCTGAAATACACTGATAAAATTACTGATGATGCATTGATCACGTGCCTGATCATGCACTGATCACGAAGCTGGTCATACACTGATCACGTGGCTGATCATACACTGATCACGTGGCTTATCATGCACAAATCACGTTGCTTATCATGCACTGATCAGGTTGCTATCATGCACTGATCACGTGGATGATCATACACTAATCACGTGACTGCACATGCACTGATCAAGTGACTGGTCATGCACTGTTCACGTAATTGTAGGCAATGCCCACGTGGCTATCATGCACTGCTCATGTTACTGAGCATGCACTGATCACGTAGCTATCATGCATTGATCACTTGGCTATCATGCACTGAACACGTGGCTGATCATACACTGATCACGTGACTGCACATACACTGATTACGTGGCTCATCATACAGTGATCACGTGGCTGATCATGCACTGATTACATGGCTGATTATGCCCTGATGTCGTAGCTATCATGCACTGATCACATGGCTATCATGCACTCATCACGTGGCTGATCATGCACTGATCACGTGACTGATCTTGCACTGATCTGGTGGCTATCATGCATTGATCACGTGGTTGATCATACACTGATCACGTGACTGATCATGCACTGATCACGTGGCTATCATGCACTGATCACTTGGCTATCATGCACTGATCACGTGGCTATCATGCACTGATCTTGGGCTGATCATACACTAATCACGTGACTGCACATGCACTGATCACGTTAGAGTTCATGCACTGATCACGTGGCTATCATGCACTGTTCACGTGTCTATCATGCACTGATCACGTGACTGCACATGCACTGATCACGTAATTGTAGGCAATGATCACCTGGCTATCATGCACTGCTCATGTTACTGAGCATGCACTGATCACGTAGCTATCATGCATTGATCACTTGGCTATCATGCACTGAACACCTGGCTGATCATACACTGGTCAGGTAACCGCACATGCACTGATCACATGGCTGATCATACAGTGATCACGTGGCTGATCATGCACTGGTTACGTGGTTGATCTAGCACTGATCTCGTAGCTATCATGCACTGATCACATGGCTATCATGCACTGATCCCGTGGCTGATAATGCCCTGGTCACGTGACTGATCATGCACTGGTCAACTGGCTATCGTGCACTGATCACGTGGATGATCATACACTGATCACCTGACTGATCATGCACTGATCACGTGCCTGATCATGCACTGATCATGTGACTGTGCATGCACTCATCACGTGGCTGATCATGCACTGATCACGTGACTGATCATGCAATGATAACCTGGCTATCATAAACTGATCACGTGACTGATCATGCACTCTTCACTGGCCTGATCATGCACTGATCACCTGGCTGATAATGCACTGATCACGTAGCTGATCGTACACTGATCACGTGACTCTGCATGCACTGATAACTTGGCTGATCATGCACTGATCACGTGGTGATCATTCACTGATCACATGGCTGATCATACACTGATCACGTGGCTGATCACACTGATCAAATTTCTGATAATGCACTGATCACGTGCCTGATAATGCACTGATCACAAAGCTGACCATACACTGATCATGTGACTGTGCATGCACTTATCACGTGGCTGATCATACACTGATCACGTGGTTGATCATGCACTGATCACGTGGCTGATCATACACTGATCACGTGACTTATCATGCACTGATCACGTGCCTGATCATACACTGATCACGTACATGATCATGCACTGATCATTTGGCTGATCATGCACTGATCACTTGACTGCTCATGCACTGATCACGTGACTGATCATGCACTGATCACTGGCTATCATGCACTGATCACGTGTCTATCATGCACTAATCACGTGATTGCCCATGAACTGATCACTTACCTGTTCATGCACTGATCCCGTGGCTATCATTCACTGATCACGTGGCTGATCCTGCAATGATCACGTGACTGATTATGAACTGATTGCGTAGCTAACATGCACTGATCACATGAGTGCACATGCCAAGATCACGTGACTGATCATGCACTGATCAGGTGGCTATCATGTACTGATCACGTGGCTAAACATACATTGATCACTTAACTAACCATGCACTGATCACGTGGCAATCTTGCACTGATGACGTAGATGATCATGCACTGATCACATAGCTATCATCCACTGAGCACATGACTGCGCATGAACTGATTCCGTGGCTATCATACACTGATCAAGTGACATATCATGCACTGATCACTTGACTAATCATGCACTGATCACGTGGATATCATGCACTGATCACGTGGCTGATCATGCACTTTTCACGTGGCTGATCGTGCACTGATTAGCTGGCTATCATACACTGATCAAGTGACTGCTCATGCACTCTTCACGTACCTGATCATGCACTGATCACGAAGCTGATCATACACTGATCACATGACTGTGCATGCACTGATTACGTGGCTGATCATACACTGATCACGTGGTGATCATTCACTGATCACGTGGCTGATCATGCACTAATCACCTTGTGGATCATGCACTGATCACGTGGCTGATCATACACTGATCACGTGGCTGATCATGCACTGATCACGTGGCTGATCATGCACTGATCACGTGGCTGATCGTGCACTGATCACGTGGCTGATCATACTCTGATTACGAAGTTGATCATACACTGATCACGTGACTGCATCCACTGATCATTTGACTGTGCATGCACTGATCACATGGATGATCATGCACTGATTAATCATGTACTGGTCACTTGGCTATCATGCAGTGATCACGTGGCTGATCAGGAACTGATCACGTGCCTAATCATGCACAGGTCATGTGTCTGAATGTGGCTGATCATGTGATTGATCATGCACTTTACACGTGGCTATCATGCACTGATGATGTGCCTCAGGAGGCAACAATCAAAGAGCTGAGCAGGCACAAATCACGCATTCAGCAGGCAATAATCATGGACATCACCTGTGATGAATCATGCTGCTCAGCTGGCAAAAGTCAAGCAGATGAGCAGGTAGGAATCACACGGCTCAGCTGGCAATTGTCAAGCAGATGAGCAGGCAGGAATCACGCATCTCAGCTGGCAATTATCTAACCGATGAGCACGCAGGAATCACTAAGCTCAGCTGGCGATTATCAAGACGATGAGCAGGCAGGAATCAAGCAGCTCAGCTGGCTCTTGTCAAGCAGCTGAGCAGACAGGAAAAACGCAGCTCAGTAGGCCCTGATCACGTGACTGAGCACGCACTGTTCACGTGGCTGATCATACACTGATCACGTGCTTGATCATGCCCTGATCACATGGCTATCATTCACTGATCACTTGACTGTGCATGCACTGATCACGTGGATGATCATACAGTGATCACGTGACTGATCATGCACTAAAAAAATGGCTGATCATGCACTGATCACGTGACTGATCATGCATTGATCACGTGATTGATCATGCACTGATTAATCATGTACTGGTCACGTGGCTATCATGCACTGATCACGTGGCTGATCATACACTTATCACGTGGCTATCATGAACTGATCACATGGCTATCATGCACTGATTCCGTGGCTGATCATGCACTGATCACGTGGCTACCATGCACTGATCACGTGGCTGATCATGCACTATTCACATGGCTGATCATGCACTGATCACGAAGCTGAGCATACAATGATCAGGTGACTGTGCATGCACTCATCACGTGGCTGATCATGCACTGATCACTGGCTGATCATGCCCTGATACCCCGGCTATCATACACTGATAAGGTGACTGATCACGCACTCTTTACGTGCCTGATCATGCACTGATCACATGACTGATCATGCATTGATCGAGTGCCTGATCATGCACTGATCACGTACCTGATAATGCACTGATCATTTGGCTGATCATATACTGATAACGTTACTGTTCATGCACTGATCACGTGGCTATCAAGCACTGATCACGTGGCTGATAATGCACTTGTCACATGGATGATCATACACTGATAACGTGAGAGATCATGCACTGAATACGTGACTGATCATGCACTGATCACGTGGCTATCATGCACTGATCACGTGGCAATCATGCACTGATCACGTGAGTGCCCATGCACTGATTATGTGGATGATCATACACTGATCACCTGACTGATCATGCACTGATCACGTGGCTATCATGCACTGATAATGTGACTGTGCATGCACTGATCATGGAACTGTAGGCAATGATCACTTGGCTATCATGCACTGATCACGTGGCTGATCATGCACTGATCATGTGACTGAGCATGCACCAATCACGTAGCTACCATGCATTGATCACTTGGCTATCATGCACTGATCACGTGGGTGATCATACACTATTAACCTGACTGCACATGCACTGATCACGTGGCTGATCATACAGTGATCACGTGGCTGATCATGCACTGATCACGTGGCTGATCATGGACTAATCACGTTGCTGATCATGCACTGACCGGTGCTTATCATGCACTGATTACGTGGCTAATTATGCACTGATCACGTAGTTATCATGCACTGATCACATGGATATCATGCACTGTTCCCGTGGCTGATCATGCACTGATTACGTGACTGATCATGCACTGATCACGATGCTATCATGCACTGAACACGTGGCTGATCATACACTGATCATGTGACTGATCATGACTGATCACGTGCCTGCTCATGCACAGATCACGATGCTATCATGCACTGAACACGTGGCTGATCATACACTGATCATGTAACTGATCATGACTGATCACGTGCCCTATCATTCACTGATCACGTGTCTGATCATGCACTGATCACAAAGCTGATCATACACTGACCACGGGACTGTGCATGCACTGATCACTTGGCTGATCATGCACAGATCACCTGGCGGATCATGCACTGGTAACCTGGCTATCATACACTGATCACGTGACTGATCGTGCACCCTTCACGTGCCTGATCATGCACTGATCACGTGACTGTGCATGCACTGATCACGTGGCTGATCATGTACTTTTCAGGTGCCTGTTCAAGCACTGATCACGTGGCTGATCATGCACTGATCACGTGGCTGACCATACACTTATCACATGACTGATCAAGCACTGATCACGTGGATGATCATGCACTGATCATGTGACTGAGCAGGCAGCGATTCCGTACTACCATGCATTGATCACTTGGCTATCATGCACTGATCACATGGCTGATCATACACTGATCACGTGCCTGATCATGCACTGATCACGTGGCTATCATGCACTGATAATGTGACTGCGCATGCACTGATCATGGAACTGTAGGCAATGATCACTTGGCTATCATGCACTGATCACGTGGCTGATCATACACTGATCACCTGACTGCACATGCACTGATCACGTGGCTGATCATACAGTGATCACGTGGCTGATCATGCACTGATCACGTGGCTGGTCATGCAATAATCGCGTTGCTGATCATGCACTGATCACGATGCTATCATGCTCTGAACACGTGGCTGATCATACACTGATCATGTGACTGATCATGACTGATCACGTGCCTGATCATACACTGATCACGTGTCTGATCATGCACAGATCACCTGGCTGATCATGCACTGGTAACCTGGCTATCATACACTGATCACATGACTGATCGTGCACTCTTCACTGGCCTGATCATGCACTGATCACGTGACTGTGCATGCACTGATCACGTTGCTGATCATGCGCTGATCACGTGGCTGATCATGTACTCTTCAGGTGCCTGTTCATGCACTGATCACGTGGCTGATCATGCACTGATCACCTCGCTGACCATACACTGATCACATGACTGATCAAGCACTGATCACGTGCCTGATCATGCACTGATCACGTGGCTGATCATACACTGATCACGAAGCTGATCACACACTGATCACGTAACTGTGCATGCACTGATCACGTGGCTGATCATGCACTGATCATGTGACTGAGCATGCACTGATCACGTACTATCATGCATTGATCACTTGGCTATCATGCACTGATCACGTGGCAGATCATACACTGATCAGGTGGCTGATCATGTACTGGGCAAGTGGCTATCATGCACTGATCACGTGGCTGATCATGCACTGATCACGTGACTGATCATGCACTGATCACGTGGCTATCATGCACTAATCATGTGGCTAATCTTACATTGATCACCTAAATAATCATGCACTGATCACCTGGCGATCTTGCACTGATCCCGTGGCTGATCAGGCACTGATAACTTAGCTATCATGAACTGATCACATGACTGCGCAAGAACTGATCACGTGGATATCATACACTGGACACGTGACAGATCATGCACTGATCACGTGACTGATCATGCACTGATCTGGTGGCTATCATGCATTGATCACGTGGTTGATCATACACTGATCACCTGACTGATCATGCACTGATCACGTGGCTATCATGCACTGATCACGTGGCTATCATGCACTGATCACTTGGCTATCATGCACTGATCACGTGGCTGATCATGCAGTGATCTGTTGGCTATCATGCACTGTTCACAGGCCTATCATGCACTGATCACCTGGATGATCATACACTGATGAAGTGGCTATCATGCACTGATCACGTGGCTTATCATGCACTGATCACGTGGTTATCATGCACTTTTCACGTGTCTATCATGCACTGATCACTTGGCTATCATGCACTGATCACGTGGCTGATCATGCAGTGATCTGTTGGCTCTCATGCACTAATCACGTGCCTATCATGCACTTAGCACGTGGATGATCATACACTGATCACGAGGCTGATCATACACTGATAACGTGACTGATCATGCACTAATCAAGTGGCTATCATGCACTGATTACGTGGCTAGCATGAACTGATCACCTGGCTGATCATGCAGTGATCTGTTGGCTATCATGCACTGATCACGTGGTTATCATGCACTGTTCACCTGGCTAGCATGCACTGATCACGTGGCTGATCATGCAGTGATCTGTTGGTTCTCATGCACTGATCACGTGCCTATCATGCACTGAGCACTTGGATGATCATACACTGATCACGAGGCTGATCATACACTGATCACGTGACTGATCATGCAGTAATCAAGTGGCTATCATGCACTGATTACGTGGCTAGCATGCACTGATCACGTGAATGATCATGCAGTGATCACGTCGCTATCATGCACTGATCTCGAGATTGGGCATGCACTGATCACGAGGATGATCATACAGTGATCACGTTCAGATCATGCACTGAAGACGTGACTGATCATGCACTGATCATTTGGCTATCATGCACTGATCACGTTCCTATCATGCCCTGAACACGGGATGCACATGAACTGATCACGTACATGTAGGCAATGATCACGTGGGTATCATGCACTCCTCATGTGACTGAGCATGCACTGATCACGTAGCTATCATGCATTGATCACTTGGCTATCATGCACTGAACACGTGGCTGGTCATACACTGATCACGTGACTGCACATGCACTGATCACGTGGCTGATCATACAGTGATCACGTGGCTGACCATGCACTGATTTTGTGTCTGATCATGCACTGATCTCGTAGCTATCATGCACTGATCACGTGACTGTGCATGCACTGATCACGTGGCTGATCATGCACAGATCACGTGGCTTTTCATGCAATGATAACCTGGCTATCATACACTGATCACGTGACTGATCATGCAATGATCACGAAGCTAATCATACACTGATCACGTGACTGTGCCTGCACTGATCATGTGGCTGATCATGCATTAATCACGTGGGAGATCATGCACTGATCAAGTGGCTGATCATACACTGCTCACATGACTGATAATGCACTAAACACGTTGTGGATCATGCACTGATCACGTGGCTGATCATACAATGATCATGTGGCTGTTCATGCACTGAACACGTGGCTGATCATACACTGATCAAATTACTGTAATGCACTGATAACGTGCCTGATAATGCACTGATCACGAAGCTGATCATACACTGATCACGGGACTGTGCAGGCACTGATCACCTGGCTGCTCATGCACTGATCACGGGGCTGATCATGCACTGATAACTGGACTATCACACACTGATCACGTGACTGATCATGCACTGAACACGTGGCTGATCATAAACTGATCACATGACTTATCATGCACTGATCAGGTGCCTGATCATGCACTGATCATTTGGCTGATCATACACTGATCACGTGACTGCACATGCACTGATCACTTGGCTGATCATGCACTGATCACGGGGCTGATCATGCACTGATAACTGGACTATCACACACTGATCACGTGACTGATCATGCACTGAACACGTGGCTAATCATGCACTGATCACGAAGCTGATCATACACTGATCACGTGACTGTGCATGCACTGATAACGAAGCTGATCATACACTGATCACGTGACTGTGCATGCACTGATCACGTGGCTGATCATGCACTGATCACGTGGCTGATCATGCAGTGATCATATGACTGATTATGCACTGATCGCTTAGCTATAATGCACTGATCACAAGAATGCACATGCCATGATCATGTGACTGATCATGCACTGATCACGTGGCTATCATGCACTGATCACGTGACTGATTATGCACTGATCGAGTAGCTATCATGCACTGATCACATGACTGCGCATGAACTGATCATGTGGATATCATACACTGATCAAGTGACATATCATGCACTGATCACTTGAATGATCATGCACTGATCACGTGGCTATCAGGCACTGATCACGTGCCTGATCATGCACTAATCAGGTTGTGGATCATGCACTGATCACGTGGCTGATAATACAGTGATCACGTGGCTGATCATGCACTGATCACATGGATGATCATACACTGATCACATGACTAATCATGCACTTATCACACGCCTGACCATGAACTGATGACGTGGCTGATCATGCACTGATCATGAAGCTGATCATACACTGATCACGTGACTGTGCATGCACTCATCACGTGGATGATATTGCACTGGTCACGTGGCTGATCATGCACTATTCACGTGTCTGATCATACACTGATCACGTGGCTTATCATGCACAAATCACGTTTCTTATCATGCACTGATCAGGTTGCTATCATGCACTGATCACGTTGTTGATCATACAATGATCACGTGACTGATCATGCACTCATCACATGGCTATAATGCACTGATCACTTGGCTATCATGCACTGATCACGTGCCTATCATGCACTGATCACGTGGATGATCATACATTGATCACGAGGCTGATTATACACTGATCACGTGACTGATCATGCACTGATCACGTGGCTAGCATGCACTGATCACGTGAATGATCATGCAGTGATCACGTGACTGATTATGAACTGATTGCGTAGCTATCATGCACTGATCACATGACTGCCCATGCCATGATCACGTGACTGATCATGCACGGATCAGGTGGCTATCATGCACTGATCACGTAGCTAATCATACATTGATCACGTAACTAACCATGCACTGATCACTTGACAATCTTTCACTTATCACGTGGCTGATCATGCCCTGATCACGTAGCTATCATGCACTGATCACATGATTGTGCACGAACTGATCACGTGAACATCGTACACTGATCAAGTGACATATCATGCACTGATCACTTGACTGATCATGCACTGATCACGTGGCTGATAATGCACTAATTACGTTGTGGATCATTCACTGATCACGTGGCTGATAAGACAGTGATCACGTGGTTATCATGCACTGATCATGTGGCTGATAATGCACTAATTAGGTTCTGGATCATTCACTGATCACGTGGCTGATAAGACAGTGATCACGTGGCTGATCATGGACTGATCACGTGGATGATCATACACTGATCAGATGACTGATCATGCACTGATCAAGTGCCTGACCATGAACTGATCACGTGGTTGATCATGCACTGATCATGAAGCTGATCATACACTGATCACGTGACTGTGCATGCACTGATCACGTGGCTGATACTGCACTGATCACGTGGCTGATCGTACACTGATCACGAGGCTTATCATGCACTAATCACGTTGCAAATCATGCACTCATCACGTGGCTGATCATACACTGAGCAGGTGGATGATCATGCACTGATCACGTGTCTGATCGTACAATGATCACGTGGCTTATCATGCACTAATCACGTTGCTTATCATGCACTGATCAGGTTGCTATCATGCACTGATCACGAGGATGATCATACACTAATCACGTGACTGCACATGCACTGATCACATGACTGATCATGCACTGATCACGTGGCTGATAATACACTAACTCCGTGTGTGCACATGCACTGATCACGTGACTGATCATGCACTGATCACGTGGCAATCATGCACTGATCACGTGTATATCATGCAGTGATCACATGACTGCACTTGCACTGATCACGTATTTGTAAGCAATGATCACGGGGCTATCATGCACTGATCATGTGACTGCACTTGCACTGATCACGTATTTGTAGGCAATGATCACGTGGCTATCATGCACTGCTCATGTGACTGAGCATGCACTGATCACGTGGCTATCATGCATTGATCACTTGGCTATCATGCACTGAACACGTGTCTATCATGCACTGATCACGTGATTGCACAATCATTGATCACGTAATTGTAGGCAATGTTCACGTGGCTATCATACACTGCTCATGTGACTGAGCATGCACTGATCACCTAGCTATCATGCATTGATCACTTGGCTATCATGCACTGAACACGTGGCTGGTCATACACTGATCACGTGACTACACATGCAGTAATCACGTGACTGATCATACAGTGATAACGTGGCTGACCATGCACTGATTTCGTGTCTGATCATGCACTGATCTCGTAGCTATCATGCACTGATCACGTGACTGTGCATGTAGTGATCACGTCGCTAATCATGCACTGATCACGTGGCTGATCATGCAATGATAACCTGGCTATCATACACTGATCACGTGACTGATCATGCACTCTTAACTGGCCTGATCATGCACTGATCACGTGGCTGATCATGCAATGATCACGGCTGATCATACACTGATCACGTGACTGTGCCTGCACTGATCATGTGGCTGATCATGCATTAATCACGTGGGAGATCATGCACTGATCAAGTGGCTGATCATACACTGCTCACGTGACTGATAATGCACTAAACACGTTGCGGATCACGCACTGATCACGTGGCTGATCATACACTGATCACGTGGCTGTTCATGCACTGATCACGTGGCTGATCATACACTGATCGAATTACTGTAATGCACGGATTACGTGCCTGATCATACACTGATCACGTGGCTGGTCATACACTGATCAAATTACTGATAATGCACTGATTCCGTGCCTGATAATGCACTGATTACGAAGCTGATCATACACTGATCACATGACTGTGCAGGCACTGATCACGTGGCTGATCATGCACTGATCATGTGGCTGATCATGCACTGATCTCGTGGCTGATCATACACTGATCATGTGCCGGGAGCTAGTGAGGCATTCCGATCTGGACAAAGGTCATGAGGAAGGAGGCTCGGCATACGCAAATGCGGGATCGAGCCTCAGGAGTCCACCCGGATATTCTCGAGCATCTCCCCCCCAAAAAAACCAGAGTCTGCCTACTTTATTGCTTTGTGCTCTCACCTCTGATTTCACTGGGGGCTGTCCCCCACCACCATCTCGATCTCTCTGTCAAAGAGTTAACTTACAGCTCCAGTTCATAAAGTTCCTTGTCATTCTTCCCTTTAACTTCCAGCTGAGTCTCCATCTGGAGCTCGGAACCCACCACGCTTACTAATTATGCCTGGGCTGCTAAGACCAACCCGAGAAGGTGTCTAGGGTGAGGAAACTTCTGCTATTCGAGAGGGCGCCTGCGGCCTACGTAAGTGGTGCCAACTTCTTGTTTTGAAGTTTGACTGGTCTCCCGCGTAAACCAAGCTACTCAGTCTCTTTTCTCCACCGAATTTTCCTACTGAGCTATCCTCATACTATTATTCTTGACATCTCTGATTAGCATATAAATAGTCGTCTAGGCCATCTCTCCTTCGAATACCCTGGATCAGCTGGGGCTGGTCCCCGGCAGGTGGCGCCCGAACAGGGACCTCAGGAGGCAATACTCAAAGAGCTGAGTAGACACGAACCACGCAATCAGCAGGCAATAAGCATGGAGCTCAGCAGTGACGAATCATGCTGCTCAACTGGCAATAATCAAGCACTTGACCAGGCAGGAATCACGCAGCTCAGCTGGCAATTGTCAAGCAGATGAGCCCACAGGAATCATGCAGCTCAGCTGGCAATTGTCATGCAGATGAGCTGGCAGGAATCACGCAGCTCAGCAGGCCCTGAACACGTGACTCTGCAGGCACTGATCACGTGGCTGATCAAGTCCAGATCACGTGACTGAGCATGCACTGATCACGTGGCTATCATGCATTGATCACGTGATTGCGCATGCACTGATGACGTGGCTGATCAGGCACTGATCACATGGCTCATCATGCACTGATCACCTGTTTCTCAGGCAATGATCAGTGACTGACAGGCGCTGATCATGGGACTGTGCACGCACTGATCACGTGGCTATCATGCACTGATCACGTGACTGCCCATGCACTGATGAAGTGGCTGATCTGGCACTGATCCCGGGTTTATCAGGAAGTGATCAGTGACTGAGAGGCGCTGATCATGGGACTGTGCACGCACTGATCACGTGGCTGATCAGGAACTGACCACCTGACTGCCCATGCAGTGATCACGTGGCTGGTCATTCACTGATCACCTGTTTATCATAAGGTGATCACGTGACTGAGAGGCGCTGATCACCTGACTGTGCAGTCAGTGATCACGTGACTGAGCATGCACTGATCATGTGCCGGGAGACGGTGAGGCATTCCACTCTGGACAAAGGTCATGAGGAAGGAGGCTCGGCATACGCAAATGCGGGATCGAGCCTCAGGAGTCCACCCAGATATTCTCGAGCATCTCCCCCCAAAAGAAACCAGAGTCTGCCTACTTTATTGCTTTGTGCTCTCACCTCTGATTTCACTGGGGGCTGTCCCCCACCACCATCTCGCTCTCTCTGTCAAAGAGTTAACTTACAGCTCCAGTTCATAAAGTTCCTTGTCATCCTTCCCTTTAACTTCCAGCTGAGTCTCCATCTGGAGCGTGGAACCCACCACGCTTACAAATGATGCCTGGGCTGCTAAGACCCACTCGAGAATGTGTCTAGGGTGAGGCATCTTCTGCTATTCGAGAGGGCGTCTGCGGCCTACGGAAGTGGTGCAAACTTCTTGTGTTGAAGTTTGATTGGTCTCCCAAGCTACTCAGTCTCTTTTCTCCACCGAATTATCCTACTGAGCTATCCTCATACTATTATTCTTGACATCTCTGACTAGCATATAAATAGTCGCCTAGGCCATCTCTCCTTCGAATACCCTGGATCAGCTGGGGCTGGTCCCCGGCAGGTGGCGCCCGAACAGGGACCTCAGGAGGCAATACTCAAAGAGCTGAGCAGACACGAACCACGAAATCAGCAGGCAATAAGCATGGAGCTCAGCAGTGACGAATCATGCTGCTCAACTGGCAATAATCAAGCAGGTGACCAGGCAGGAATCACGCAGCTCAGCTGGCAATTGTTAAGCAGATGAGCCGACAGGAATCACGCAGCTCAGCAGGCCCTGATCACGTGACTCTGCAGGCACTGATCACGTGGCTGATCAAGTCCACATCACGTGACTGAGCATGCACTGATCACGTGGCTATCATGCACTGATCACGTGACTGCGCATGCACTGATGACGTGGCTGATCAGGCACTGATCACATGGCTCAGCATGCACTGATCACGTGTTTATTAGGCAGTGATCAGTGACTGATAGGCGCTGATCATGGGACTTTGCTCGCACTGATCACGTGGGTATCATGCACTGATTACGTGGCTTGTCACACACGTATCACGTGACTGATCATGAACTGGTCACGTGGCTCTCATGCACTGATTACGTGGCTATCACACACTGATCACGTGGCTGATCATGCACTGATCACGTAATTGATCATGCACTGATCACGTGACTGATCATGCACTGATCACGTGACTGATCATGCACTGATCACTTGATTGATCATGCACTGATCACGTGACTGATCATGCACTGATCACTTGATTGATCATGCACTGATCACGTTACTGATCATGCACTGATCACGTGGCTATCATGCACTGCTCGAGTGGCTGATCATGCAGTGATCACGTAGCTACCATGTACCGGTCACGTGACTGATCATGCACCCATCGGGCGACTGATCATGCACTGATCACGTGGCTCTCATGCACTGATCACTTGGCTGGTCATACAATGATCACGTGCCTGGTCATTCACACATCCCGTGACTAATCATGTACTGATCTCATGGCTCTCATGCACTGATAACGTGGCGATCACGCACTGATCACGTGGCCGATCATGCACTGATCACGTAATTGATCATGCACTGATCACGTGACTGATCATGCACTGATCACGTTACTGATCATGCACTGATCACGTGGCTATCATGCACTGCTCGAGTGGCTGATCATGCAGTGATCACGTAGCTACCATGTACCGGTCACGTGGCTGATCATGCACTGATCACGTAATTGATCATGCACTGATCACGTGACTGATCATGCACTGATCACATGACTGATCATGCACTGATCACTTGATTGATCATGCACTGATCACGTTACTGATCATGAACTGATCACGTGGCTATCATGCACTGCTCCAGTGGCTGATCATGCAGTGATCACGTAGCTACCATGTACCGGTCACGTGACTGATCATGCACCTATCGGGTGACTGATCATGCACTGATCACGTGGCTATCATGCACTGTTCACGTGGCCGATCATACACTGATCACCTGCCTGGTCATGCACAGATCACGTCACTAATCATGAACTGATCACGTAGCTATCAACACATCACGTGGCTATCATGCACTGCTCATGTGGCTGATCATGCTATGATCAAGTAGCTACCAGGTATTGGTCACGTGACTGATCATGTACTGATCACGTAAATGATCATGTACTGATCACGTGATTGATCATGCACTGATCACGTGACTGTGCCGTCAGTGACCAGGTGGCTGATCATGCACTGATATTGTGACTGAGCATGCACTGATCATGTGCCGGGAGACGGTAAGGCATTCCACTCTGGACAAAGGTCATGAGGAAGGAGGCTCGGCATATGCAAATGCGGGATTGAGCCTCAGGTGTCCACCAGGATATTCTCGAGCATCTCCCCCCCAAAAACACCAGAGTCTGCCTACTGTATTGCTTTGTGCTCTCACCTCTGATTTCACTGGGGGCTGTCCCCCACCACCATCTCGCTCTCTCTGTCAAAGAGTTAACTTACAGCTCCAATTCATAAAGTTCCTTGTCATTCTTCCCTTGAACTTCCAGCTGAGTCTCCATCTGGAGCGCGGAACCCACCTCGCTTACTAATTATGCCTGGGCTGCTAAGACCCACTCGAGAAGGTGTCTAGGGTGAGGCACCTTCCGCTATTCGAGAGGGCGCCTGTGGCCTATGTAAGTGGTGCAAACTTCTTGTCTTGAAGTTTGATTGGTCTCCCGCGTAAACCAAGCTACTCAGTCTCTTTTCTCCACCGAATTTTCCTACTGAGCTATCCTCATACTCTTATTCTTGACATCTCTGATTAGCATATAAATAGTCATCTAGGCCATCTCTCCTTCGAATACCCTGGATCAGCTGGGGCTGGTCCCCGGCAGGTGGCGCCCGAACAGGGACCTCAGGAGGCAATACTCAAAGAGCTGAGCAGACACGAACCACGCAATCAGCAGGCAATAAGCATGGAGCTCAGCAGTGACAAATCATGCTGCACAACTGGCAATATTCAAGCAGGTGACGAGGCAGGAATCACGCAGCTCAGCTGGCAATTGTCAAGCAGATGAGCCGACAGGAATCACGAAGCTCAGCAGGCAAAAATGATGAAGCTGAGCAGTCAGGAATCACGCAGCTCAGCAGGCAATACTCAAGAAGTTCATCCGGCAGGAATCACCCAGCTCAGCAGGCAAGAATCAAGAAGTTGAGCCGGAAGGAATCACGCAGCTCAGCAGGCAATAAACATGGAGATGAGCAAGCAGGAATCACGAAGCTCAGCAGGCAATAATCATGGAGCTGAGCAAGCAGGAATCACGCAGATCAGCAGGCAATAATCATGGAGCTGAGCAGGCAGGAATCACGCAACTTAGCAGGCAATAATAATTGGAGCTGAAGGCTGTAATGAACTGGATAAGCAGACTCTAATCACGCGATTCAGCCGGCTCCTCTCTCGGGACTGAGCAGGCACTAATTAAGCAGCTCAGCAAACAAAAATCATGGAGCTGAGCAAGCAGAAACGCAGCTCAGCAGGCAATAATCATGGAGCTGAGCAAGAGAATCACGCAGCTCAGCATGCAATATCAAGAAGCTGAGCAGGCAGGAATCACGCAGCTCAGCAGGCAATAAATATGGGCTGAGCAAGCAGGAATCACGCAGCTCAGCAGGAAATAATCATGGAGCTGAACAAGCAGGAATCACGCAGCTCAGCAGGCAGTAATCATGGAGCTGAGCAAGCAGGAATCACGCAGCTCAGCAGGCAATACTCACGGACATGAGAAGGCAGGAATCACGCAACTTAGCAGGCAATAATAATGGAGCTGAAGGCTGTAATGAAGTGGATAAGCAGACTCAAATCCCGTGACTCAGCCGGCTCCTCTCTCCGGACTGAGCAGGCACTAATTACGCAGCTCAGCAAGCAATAATCATGGAGATGAGCAAGCAGGAATCACGCAGCTCAGCAGGCAATAATCATGGAGCTGAGCAAGCAAGAATCACGCAGCTGAGCAGGCAATAATCATGGAGCTGAGCAAGCAGGAATCACGCAGCTGAGCAGGCAATAATCAAGAAGCTGAGCAAGCAGGAATCACGCAGCTCAGCAGGCAATTTTCAAGAAGCTGAGCAGGCAGGAATTGCGCAGCTCAGCAGGCAATAAATATGGAGCTGAGCAAGCACGAATCACGCAGCTCAGCAGGCAATAATCATGGAGCTGAGCAAGCAGGAATAACGCAACTCAGCAGGAAATAGTCATGGAGCTGAGCAAGCAGGAATCACGCAGCTCATCAGGCAATTTTCAAGAAGCTGAGCAGGCAGGAATCACGCAGCGCAGCAGGCAATAATCATGGAGCTGAGCAAGCAGATATCACGCAGCTTCGAGGGCAAGAATCAAGAAGTTGAGCAAGCAGGAATCACGCAGCTCAGCAGGCAATAATCATGGAGCTGAGCAAGCAGATATCACGCAGCTTCGAGGGCAATAATCATGGAGCTGAGCAAGCAGGAATCATGAAGCACAGCAGGCAATAATAATGGAGCTGAGCAAGCAGGAATCCCGCAGCTCAGCAGGCAATAATCAAGAAGCAGAGCAGGCAGGACAGGCAGCTCAGCAGCCAATAATCAAGAAGGTAGCAGGCAGGAATCGCGCAGCTCAGCAGGCAATAATCATGGAGCTTAGCAGGCAGGAATCACGCAACTTAGCAGGCAATAAATATGGAGCTGAGCAAGCAGGAATCACGCAGCTCAGCAGGCAATAATCATGGAGCTGATCAAGCAGGAATCACGCAGGTCAGCAGGCAATAGTCATGGAGCTGAGCAAGCAGGAATCACACAGCTCAGCAGGCAATAATCATGGAGCTGAGCAGGCAGGAATCACGCAGCTCAGCAGGCAATAAATATGGAGCTGAGCAAGCAGGAATCACGCAGCCCAGCAGGCAATAATCATGGAGCTGAGCAAGCAGGAATCACGCAGCTCAGCATGCAATAATCATGGAGCTGAGCAGGCAGGAATCACGCAGCTCAGCAGGCAGTAATCATGGAGCTCAGCAAGCAGGAATCATGCAGCTCAGCAAGCAATAATCAAGAATTTGAGCAAGTATGAATCACGAAGCTCAGCAGGCAATAATAAAGAAGTTGAGCAGGCAGGAGTCACGCAACTTAGCAGGCAATAATCATGGAGCTGAAGACTGTATTGAAGTCGATAAGCAGACTCTAATCACGTGACTCAGCCGGCTCCAATCTCGGGACTGAGCAGGCACTAATTCCGCAGCAGGCAATAAATATGGAGCTGAGCAAGCAGGAATAACGCAGCTCAGCAGGAAATAGTCATGGAGCTGAGCAAGCAGGAATCACGCAGCTCATCAGGCAATTTTCAAGAAGCTGAGCAGGCAGGAATCACGCAGCGCAGCAGGCAATAATCATGGAGCTGAGCAAGCAGATATCACGCAGCTCCGAGGGCAATAATCAAGAAGTTGAGCAGGCAGGAATCACGCAGCTCAGCAGGCAATAACTATGGAGCTGAGCAGTCAGGAATCACGCAGCTCAGAAGGCAATAATCAAGAAGCTGAGCAGGCAGGAATCACGCAGCTCAGCAGGCAAAAATCAAGGAGCTGAGAAGACTGCAATTAAGTTGCTAAGCAGACTCTAAACACGTGACTCAGCAGGCTTGACACCCATGACTGAGAAGACGCGAATCTTGCAGCCCAGCAGACAATACTCCTGGAGCTGAGCAGGCAGGAATCACGCAGCTCAGCAGACACTAATCAAGGAGCTGATCAGGCACGAATCACGGAGCTCAGCAGGCAATAATCATGGAGCTGAGCAAGCAGGAATCACGCAGCTCAGCAGGCAATAATCATGGAGCTTAGCAGGCAGGAATCACGCAACTCAGCAGGCAATAAATATGGAGCTGAAGGCTGTAATGAAGTCGATAAGCAGACCCTAATCACGTGACTCAGCCGGCTCCTCTCTCGGGACTGAGCAGGCACTAATTCCGCAGCTCAGCAAGCAATAATCATGGAGATGAGCAAGCAGGAATCACGCAGCTCAGCAGGCAATAATCATGGAGCTGAGCAAGCAGGAATCACGCAGCTCAGAATGCAATAATCAAGAAGTTGAGCAGGCAGGAATCACGCAGCTCAGCAGGCAATAAATATGGATCTGAGCAAGCAGGAATCACGCAGCTCAGCAGGCAATAATCATGGAGCTGAGAAAGCAGGAATCACGCAGCTCAGCAGGCAATAGTCATGGAGCTGAGCAAGCAGGAATCACGCAGCTCCGCAGGCAATAATGAAGAAGTTGAGCAGGCAGGAATCACGCAGCTCAGCAGGCAATAAATATGGAGCTGAGGAAGCAGGAATCACGGAGCTCAGCAGGCAATAATCATGGAGCTGAGCAAGCAGGAATCACGCAGCTAAGCATGCAATAATCAAGAAGCTGAGCCGGCAGGAATCACGCAGCTCAGCAGGCAATAAATATGGAGCTGAGGAACAGGAATCACGCAGCTCAGCAGGAAATAGTCATGGAGCTGAGCAAGCAGGAATCACGCAGCTCATCAGGCAATTTTCAAGAAGCTGAGCAGGCAGGAATCACGCAGCGCAGCAGGCAATAATCATGGAGCTGAGCAAGCAGATATCACGCAGCTTCGAGGGCAAGAATCAAGAAGTTGAGCAAGCAGGAATCACGCAGCTCAGCAGGCAATAATCATGGAGCTGAGCAAGCAGATATCACGCAGCTTCGAGGGCAATAATCATGGAGCTGAGCAAGCAGGAATCATGAAGCACAGCAGGCAATAATAATGGAGCTGAGCAAGCAGGAATCCCGCAGCTCAGCAGGCAATAATCAAGAAGCAGAGCAGGCAGGACAGGCAGCTCAGCAGCCAATAATCAAGAAGGTAGCAGGCAGGAATCGCGCAGCTCAGCAGGCAATAATCATGGAGCTTAGCAGGCAGGAATCACGCAACTTAGCAGGCAATAAATATGGAGCTGAGCAAGCAGGAATCACGCAGCTCAGCAGGCAATAATCATGGAGCTGATCAAGCAGGAATCACGCAGGTCAGCAGGCAATAGTCATGGAGCTGAGCAAGCAGGAATCACACAGCTCAGCAGGCAATAATCATGGAGCTGAGCAGGCAGGAATCACGCAGCTCAGCAGGCAATAAATATGGAGCTGAGCAAGCAGGAATCACGCAGCCCAGCAGGCAATAATCATGGAGCTGAGCAAGCAGGAATCACGCAGCTCAGCATGCAATAATCATGGAGCTGAGCAGGCAGGAATCACGCAGCTCAGCAGGCAGTAATCATGGAGCTCAGCAAGCAGGAATCATGCAGCTCAGCAAGCAATAATCAAGAATTTGAGCAAGTATGAATCACGAAGCTCAGCAGGCAATAATAAAGAAGTTGAGCAGGCAGGAGTCACGCAACTTAGCAGGCAATAATCATGGAGCTGAAGACTGTATTGAAGTCGATAAGCAGACTCTAATCACGTGACTCAGCCGGCTCCAATCTCGGGACTGAGCAGGCACTAATTCCGCAGCAGGCAATAAATATGGAGCTGAGCAAGCAGGAATAACGCAGCTCAGCAGGAAATAGTCATGGAGCTGAGCAAGCAGGAATCACGCAGCTCATCAGGCAATTTTCAAGAAGCTGAGCAGGCAGGAATCACGCAGCGCAGCAGGCAATAATCATGGAGCTGAGCAAGCAGATATCACGCAGCTCCGAGGGCAATAATCAAGAAGTTGAGCAGGCAGGAATCACGCAGCTCAGCAGGCAATAACTATGGAGCTGAGCAGTCAGGAATCACGCAGCTCAGAAGGCAATAATCAAGAAGCTGAGCAGGCAGGAATCACGCAGCTCAGCAGGCAAAAATCAAGGAGCTGAGAAGACTGCAATTAAGTTGCTAAGCAGACTCTAAACACGTGACTCAGCAGGCTTGACACCCATGACTGAGAAGACGCGAATCTTGCAGCCCAGCAGACAATACTCCTGGAGCTGAGCAGGCAGGAATCACGCAGCTCAGCAGACACTAATCAAGGAGCTGATCAGGCACGAATCACGGAGCTCAGCAGGCAATAATCATGGAGCTGAGCAAGCAGGAATCACGCAGCTCAGCAGGCAATAATCATGGAGCTTAGCAGGCAGGAATCACGCAACTCAGCAGGCAATAAATATGGAGCTGAAGGCTGTAATGAAGTCGATAAGCAGACCCTAATCACGTGACTCAGCCGGCTCCTCTCTCGGGACTGAGCAGGCACTAATTCCGCAGCTCAGCAAGCAATAATCATGGAGATGAGCAAGCAGGAATCACGCAGCTCAGCAGGCAATAATCATGGAGCTGAGCAAGCAGGAATCACGCAGCTCAGAATGCAATAATCAAGAAGTTGAGCAGGCAGGAATCACGCAGCTCAGCAGGCAATAAATATGGATCTGAGCAAGCAGGAATCACGCAGCTCAGCAGGCAATAATCATGGAGCTGAGAAAGCAGGAATCACGCAGCTCAGCAGGCAATAGTCATGGAGCTGAGCAAGCAGGAATCACGCAGCTCCGCAGGCAATAATGAAGAAGTTGAGCAGGCAGGAATCACGCAGCTCAGCAGGCAATAAATATGGAGCTGAGGAAGCAGGAATCACGGAGCTCAGCAGGCAATAATCATGGAGCTGAGCAAGCAGGAATCACGCAGCTAAGCATGCAATAATCAAGAAGCTGAGCCGGCAGGAATCACGCAGCTCAGCAGGCAATAAATATGGAGCTGAGGAACAGGAATCACGCAGCTCAGCAGGCAATAATCATAGAGATGAGCAAGCAGGAATCACGCAGCTCTGCAGGCAATAAATATGGAGCTGATCAAGCAGGAATCACGAAGCTCAGCAGGCAATAGTCATGAAGCTGAGCAAGCAAGAATCACGCAGCTCAGTAGGCAATAAAAATGGAGCTGAGCAAGCAGGAATCACGCAGCTCTGAAGGCAATAATCAAGAAGTTGAGCATGCAGGAATCACACAGCTCAGCAGGCAATAACTATGGAGCTGAGCAGTCAGGAATCACGCAGCTCAGCAGGCAATAATCTATAAGCTGAGCAGGCAGGAATCACGCAGCTTAGCAGGCAATAATCATGGAGCTGAGCAGACTGTAATGAAGTGGCTAGCAGACTCTAATCACGTGACTCAGCCGGCTCCTAACCCGGTCCTGAGCAGGCACTAATCACGCAGCTGAGCAGGGACTAATCACACAGCTGATCAGGCACGAGTCAGGCAGCTGAGCAGGGATTAATCATGGAGCTGAGCAAGCGCTAGTTCCTTGATTCAGCAGGCCCTAATCACGTGATTGACCAGGCCCTGATCATGTGACTGAGCATGCACTGATCACGTGACTGAAGGGCACTGATCACGTGACTGAGAGGCACTGATCACGTGACTGAGCATGCACTGATCACGTGACTGAGAGGCACTGATCACGTGACTGAGGCACTGATCACGTGACTGAGAGGCGCTGATCACGTGGCAATAATGCACTGCTCACGTGCTTCAGGAGGCAATAATCAAAGAGTTGAGCAGGCACTAATCACTTGGCTAAGAGGGCACTAATCAC
The DNA here is from genome assembly GCF_032452875.1 of Bos javanicus. Lineage (NCBI taxonomy): Eukaryota > Metazoa > Chordata > Mammalia > Artiodactyla > Bovidae > Bos > Bos javanicus. The sequence continues at coordinate 116,140 of NW_026893768.1, forward strand.
GGAGAGGAGCAGGAAATCGTCAAGGAGCTGAGCAGACTGTAATGAAGTGGCTAGCAGACTCTAATCACGTGACTCAGCCGGCTCCTAACCCGGTCCTGAGCAGGCACTAATCACGCAGCTGAGCAGGGAATAATCACACAGCTGATCAGGCACGAGTCACGCAGCTAAGCAGGGATTAATCATGGAGCTGAGCAAGCGCTAGTTTCTTGATTCAGCAGGCCCTAATCACGTGATTGAGCAGGCCCTGATCATGTGACTGAGCATGCACTGATCACGTGACTGAAGGGCACTGATCACGTGACTGAGAGGCACTGATCACGTGACTGAGCATGCACTGATCACGTGACTGAGAGGCACTGATCACGTGACTGAGAGGCGCTGATCACGTGACTGAGAGGCACTGATCACGTGACTGAGAGGCGCTGATCACGTGGCTATCATGCACTGATCACGTGCTTCAGGAGGCAATAATCAAAGAGTTGAGCAGGCACTAATCACTTGGCTAAGAGGGCACTAATCACGGAGAGGAGCAGGAAATCGTCAAGGAGCTGAGCAAACTCTAATGAAGTGGTTAAGCAGACTCTAAACACGTGACGCAGCAGGCTCTACACCCGTGACTGAGCAGACACAATTTGGGCAGCTCAGCAGACACCAATGGTGCAGCTCAGCAGACACAAATGGTGCAGCTCAGCAGACACCAATCATGCAGCTCAGCAGGCAATACTCATGGAGCTGAGCAGGCAGGAATCACGCAGCTCAGCAGGCAATAATCCTGGAGCTGAGCAAGCAGGAATCACGCAGCTCAGCAGGCAATAATCAAGAAGCAGATCAGGCAGGAATCAGGCAACTCAGCAGCCAATAATCAAGAAGCTAGCCGTCAGGAATCGCGCAGCTCAGCAGGCAATAATCATGGAGCTGAGCTGGCAGGAATCACGCAACTCAGCAGGCAATACTCACGGACCTGAGCAGGCAGGAATCACTCAACGTAGCAGGCAATAATAATTGGAGCTGAAGGCTGTAATGAACTGGATAAGCAGACTCTAATCACGTGATTCAGCCGGCTCCTCTCTGGGGACTGAGCAGGCACTTATTATGCAGCTCAGCAAGCAAAAATCATGGAGCTGAGCAAGCAGGAATCACGCAGCTCAGCAGGCAATAATCATGGAGCTGAGCAAACAGGAATCACGCAGCTCAACATGCAATAATCAAGAAGCTGAGCAGGCAGGAATCACGCAGCTCAGCAGGCAATAAATATGGAGCTGAGCAAGCAGGAATCACGCAGCTCAGCAGGCAATAATCATGGAGCTGAGAAAGCAGGAATCACGCAGCTCAGCAGGCAATAGTCATGGAGCTGAGCAAGCAGGAATCACGCAGCTCCGCAGGCAATAATGAAGAAGTTGAGCAGGCAGGAATCACGCAGCTCAGCAGGCAATAAATATGGAGCTGAGGAAGCAGGAATCACGGAGCTCAGCAGGCAATAATCATGGAGCTGAGCAAGCAGGAATCACGCAGCTAAGCATGCAATAATCAAGAAGCTGAGCAGGCAGGAATCACGCAGCTCAGCAGGCAATAAATATGGAGCTGAGGAACAGGAATCACGCAGCTCAGCAGGCAATAAATATGGAGCTGATCAAGCAGGAATCACGAAGCTCAGCAGGCAATAGTCATGAAGCTGAGCAAGCAAGAATCACGCAGCTCAGCAGGCAATAAAAATGGAGCTGAGCAAGCAGGAATCACGCAGCTCTGAAGGCAATAATCAAGAAGTTGAGCAAGCAGGAATCACACAGCTCAGCAGGCAATAACTATGGAGCTGAGCAGTCAGGAATCACGCAGCTCAGCAGGCAATAATCAATAAGCTGAGCAGGCAGGAATCACGCAGCTTAGCAGGCAATAATCATGGAGCTGAGCAGACTGTAATGAAGTGGCTAGCAGACTCTAATCACGTGACTCAGCCGGCTCCTAACCCGGTCCTGAGCAGGCACTAATCACGCAGCTGAGCAGGGACTAATCACACAGCTGATCAGGCACGAGTCAGGCAGCTGAGCAGGGATTAATCATGGAGCTGAGCAAGTGCTAGTTCCTTGATTCAGCAGGCCCTAATCACGTGATTGACCAGGCCCTGATCATGTGACTGAGCATGCACTGATCACGTGACTGAAGGGCACTGATCACGTGACTGAGAGGCACTGATCACGTGACTGAGCATGCACTGATCACGTGACTGAGAGGCACTGATCACGTGACTGAGAGGCGCTGATCACGTGACTGAGAGGCACTGATCACGTGACTGAGAGGCGCTGATCACGTGGCAATAATGCACTGCTCACGTGCTTCAGGAGGCAATAATCAAAGAGTTGAGCAGGCACTAATCACTTGGATAAGAGGGCACTAATCACGGAGAGGAGCAGGAAATCGTCAAGGAGCTGAGCAGACTGTAATGAAGTGGCTAGCAGACTCTAATCACGTGACTCAGCCGGCTCCTAACCCGGTCCTGAGCAGGCACTAATCACGCAGCTGAGCAGGGAATAATCACACAGCTGATCAGGCAGGAGTCACGCAGCTGAGCATGGATTAATCATGGAGCTGAGCAAGCGCTAGTTTCTTGATTCAGCAGGCCCTAATCACGTGATTGAGCAGGCCCTGATCATGTGACTGAGCATGCACTGATCACGTGACTGAAGGGCACTGATCACGTGACTGAGAGGCACTGATCACGTGACTGAGCATGCACTGATCACGTGACTGAGAGGCACTGATCACGTGACTGAGAGGCGCTGATCACGTGACTGAGAGGCACTGATCACGTGACTGAGAGGCGCTGATCACGTGGCTATCATGCACTGATCACGTGCTTCAGGAGGCAATAATCAAAGAGTTGAGCAGGCACTAATCACTTGGCTAAGAGGGCACTAATCACGGAGAGGAGCAGGAAATCGTCAAGGAGCTGAGCAAACTCTAATGAAGTGGTTAAGCAGACTCTAAACACGTGACGCAGCAGGCTCTACACCCGTGACTGAGCAGACACAATTTGGGCAGCTCAGCAGACACCAATTGTGCAGCTCAGCAGACACAAATGGTGCAGCTCAGCAGACACCAATCATGCAGCTCAGCAGGCAATACTCATGGAGCTGAGCAGGCAGGAATCACACAGCTCAGCAAGCAAAATCAAGGAGCTGAGCAGGCACGAATCTCGCAGCTCAGTTGGCAAAAATCAAGGAGCTGAGCAGGCACGAATCTCGCAGCTCAGCTGGCGAAAATCAAGAAGCTGAGCAGACTGCCATTAAGTGGCTAAGCAGACTCTAAACACGTGACTGAGCAGGCTTGACACCCGTGACTGAGCACACACGAATCTTGCAGCCCAGCAGACAATACTCCTGGAGCTGAGCAGGCAGGAATCACGCAGCTCAGCATGCAATAATCAAGAAGCTGAGCAGGCAGGAATCACGCAGCTCAGCATGCAATAATCAAGAAGCTGAGCAGGCAGGAATCACGCAGCTCAGCAGGCAATAATCCTGGAGCTGAGCAAGCAGGAATCACGCAGCTCAGCAGGCAATAATCAAGAAGCAGATCAGGCAGGAATCAGGCAACTCAGCAGCCAATAATCAAGAAGCTAGCCGTCAGGAATCGCGCAGCTCAGCAGGCAATAATCATGGAGCTGAGCTGGCAGGAATCACGCAACTCAGCAGGCAATACTCACGGACCTGAGCAGGCAGGAATCACTCAACGTAGCAGGCAATAATAATTGGAGCTGAAGGCTGTAATGAACTGGATAAGCAGACTCTAATCACGTGATTCAGCCGGCTCCTCTCTGGGGACTGAGCAGGCACTTATTATGCAGCTCAGCAAGCAAAAATCATGGAGCTGAGCAAGCAGGAATCACGCAGCTCAGCAGGCAATAATCATGGAGCTGAGCAAACAGGAATCACGCAGCTCAACATGCAATAATCAAGAAGCTGAGCAGGCAGGAATCACGCAGCTCAGCAGGCAATAAATATGGAGCTGAGCAAGCAGGAATCACGCAGCTCAGCAGGCAATAATCATGGAGCTGAGAAAGCAGGAATCACGCAGCTCAGCAGGCAATAGTCATGGAGCTGAGCAAGCAGGAATCACGCAGCTCCGCAGGCAATAATGAAGAAGTTGAGCAGGCAGGAATCACGCAGCTCAGCAGGCAATAAATATGGAGCTGAGGAAGCAGGAATCACGGAGCTCAGCAGGCAATAATCATGGAGCTGAGCAAGCAGGAATCACGCAGCTAAGCATGCAATAATCAAGAAGCTGAGCAGGCAGGAATCACGCAGCTCAGCAGGCAATAAATATGGAGCTGAGGAACAGGAATCACGCAGCTCAGCAGGCAATAAATATGGAGCTGATCAAGCAGGAATCACGAAGCTCAGCAGGCAATAGTCATGAAGCTGAGCAAGCAAGAATCACGCAGCTCAGCAGGCAATAAAAATGGAGCTGAGCAAGCAGGAATCACGCAGCTCTGAAGGCAATAATCAAGAAGTTGAGCAAGCAGGAATCACACAGCTCAGCAGGCAATAACTATGGAGCTGAGCAGTCAGGAATCACGCAGCTCAGCAGGCAATAATCAATAAGCTGAGCAGGCAGGAATCACGCAGCTTAGCAGGCAATAATCATGGAGCTGAGCAGACTGTAATGAAGTGGCTAGCAGACTCTAATCACGTGACTCAGCCGGCTCCTAACCCGGTCCTGAGCAGGCACTAATCACGCAGCTGAGCAGGGACTAATCACACAGCTGATCAGGCACGAGTCAGGCAGCTGAGCAGGGATTAATCATGGAGCTGAGCAAGTGCTAGTTCCTTGATTCAGCAGGCCCTAATCACGTGATTGACCAGGCCCTGATCATGTGACTGAGCATGCACTGATCACGTGACTGAAGGGCACTGATCACGTGACTGAGAGGCACTGATCACGTGACTGAGCATGCACTGATCACGTGACTGAGAGGCACTGATCACGTGACTGAGAGGCGCTGATCACGTGACTGAGAGGCACTGATCACGTGACTGAGAGGCGCTGATCACGTGGCAATAATGCACTGCTCACGTGCTTCAGGAGGCAATAATCAAAGAGTTGAGCAGGCACTAATCACTTGGATAAGAGGGCACTAATCACGGAGAGGAGCAGGAAATCGTCAAGGAGCTGAGCAGACTGTAATGAAGTGGCTAGCAGACTCTAATCACGTGACTCAGCCGGCTCCTAACCCGGTCCTGAGCAGGCACTAATCACGCAGCTGAGCAGGGAATAATCACACAGCTGATCAGGCAGGAGTCACGCAGCTGAGCATGGATTAATCATGGAGCTGAGCAAGCGCTAGTTTCTTGATTCAGCAGGCCCTAATCACGTGATTGAGCAGGCCCTGATCATGTGACTGAGCATGCACTGATCACGTGACTGAAGGGCACTGATCACGTGACTGAGAGGCACTGATCACGTGACTGAGCATGCACTGATCACGTGACTGAGAGGCACTGATCACGTGACTGAGAGGCGCTGATCACGTGACTGAGAGGCACTGATCACGTGACTGAGAGGCGCTGATCACGTGGCTATCATGCACTGATCACGTGCTTCAGGAGGCAATAATCAAAGAGTTGAGCAGGCACTAATCACTTGGCTAAGAGGGCACTAATCACGGAGAGGAGCAGGAAATCGTCAAGGAGCTGAGCAAACTCTAATGAAGTGGTTAAGCAGACTCTAAACACGTGACGCAGCAGGCTCTACACCCGTGACTGAGCAGACACAATTTGGGCAGCTCAGCAGACACCAATTGTGCAGCTCAGCAGACACAAATGGTGCAGCTCAGCAGACACCAATCATGCAGCTCAGCAGGCAATACTCATGGAGCTGAGCAGGCAGGAATCACACAGCTCAGCAAGCAAAGATCAAGGAGCTGAGCAGGCACGAATCTCGCAGCTCAGTTGGCAAAAATCAAGGAGCTGAGCAGGCACGAATCTCGCAGCTCAGCTGGCGAAAATCAAGAAGCTGAGCAGACTGCCATTAAGTGGCTAAGCAGACTCTAAACACGTGACTGAGCAGGCTTGACACCCGTGACTGAGCACACACGAATCTTGCAGCCCAGCAGACAATACTCCTGGAGCTGAGCAGGCAGGAATCACGCAGCTCAGCATGCAATAATCAAGAAGCTGAGCAGGCAGGAATCACGCAGCTCAGCATGCAATAATCAAGAAGCTGAGCAGGCTGGAATCACGCAGCTCAGCAGGCAATAATCCTGGAGCTGAGCAAGCAGGAATCACACAGCTCAGCAGGCAATAATCAAGAAGCAGATCAGGCAGGAATCAGGCAACTCAGCAGCCAATAATCAAGAAGCTAGCCGTCAGGAATCGCGCAGCACAGCAGGCAATAATCATGGAGCTGAGCTGTCAGGAATCACGCAACTCAGCAGGCAATACTCATGGACCTGAGCAGGCAGGAATCACTCAACGTAGCAGGCAATAATAATTGGAGCTGAAGGCTGTAATGAACTGGATAAGCAGACTCTAATCACGTGATTCAGCCGGCTCCTCTCTGGGGACTGAGCAGGCACTTATTATGCAGCTCAGCAAGCAAAAATCATGGAGCTGAGCAAGCAGGAATCACGCAGCTCAGCAGGCAATAATCATGGAGCTGAGCAAACAGGAATCACGGAGCTCAGCATGCAATAATCAAGAAGCTGAGCAGGCAGGAATCACGCAGCTCAGCAGGCAATAAATATGGAGCTGAGCAAGCAGGAATCACGCAGCTCAGCAGGCAATAATCAAGAAGCTGAGCAGGCAGGAATCACGCAGCTTAGCAGGCAATAATCATGGAGCTGAGCAGACTGTAATGAAGTGGCTAAGCAGACTCTAATCACGTCACTCAGCCGGCTCCTAACCCGGTCTTGAGCAGGCACTAATTACGCAGTTGAGCAGGGACTAATCACACAGGTGATCGGGCACGAGTCACGCAGCTGAGCAGGGATTAAGCATGCAGCTGAGCAAGCGCTAATCCCTTGATTCAGCAGACCCTGATCACCTGACTGAGCAGGCCCTGATCACGTGGCTGAGCATGCACTGATCATGTGACTGAGCATGCACTGATCACGAGACTGAGAGGCACTGATCACGTGACTGAGAGGCGCTGATCACGTGACCGAGAGGCGCTGATCCCGTGGCTATCATGCACTGATCACGTGCTTCAGGAGGCAATAATCAAAGAGCTGAGCAGGCACTAATCACTTGGCTAAGAGGGCACTAATCACGGAGAGGAGCAGGAAATCGTCAAGGAGCTGAGCAAACTGTAATGAAGTGGTTAAGCAGACTCTAAACACGTGACGAAACAGGCTCTACACCCGTGACTGAGCAGACACAATTTGGGCAGCTCAGCAGACACCAATTGTGCAGCTCAGCAGACACAAATGGTGCAGCTCAGCAGACACCAATCATGCAGCTCAGCAGGCAATACTCATGGAGCTGAGCAGGCAGGAATCACGCAGCTCAGCAGGCAATAAATATGGAGCTGAGCAAGCAGGAATCACGCAGCTCAGAAGGCAATAATCATGGAGCTGAGCAGGCAGGAATCACTCAGCTCAGCAGGCAAAGATCAAGGAGCTGAGCAGACTGCCATTAAGTGGCTAAGCAGACTCTAAACACGTGACTCAGCAGGCTTGACACCCGTGACTGAGCACACACGAATCTTGCAGCCCAGCAGACAATACTCCTGGAGCTGAGCAGGCAGGAATCACGCAGCTCAGCAGACAGTAATCAAGGAGCTGAGCAGGCACGAATCACGCAGCTCAGCAGGCAATAATCCTGGAGCTGAGCAAGCAGGAATCACGCAGCTCAGCAGGCAATAATCAAGAAGCAGAGCAGGCAGGAATCAGGCAGCTCAGCAGCCAATAAGCAAGAAGCTAGCAGTCAGGAATCGCGCAGCTCAGCAGGCAATAATCTTGGAGCTGAGCTGGCAGGAATCACGCAACTCAGCAGGCAATACTCACGGACCTGAGCAGGCAGGAATCACGCAACTTAGCAGGCAATAATAATTGGAGCTGAAGGCTGTAATGAACTGGATAAGCAGACTCTAATCACGTGATTCAGCCGGCTCCTCTCTGGGGACTGAGCAGGCACTTATTATGCAGCTCAGCAAGCAAAAATCATGGAGCTGAGCAAGCAGGAATCACGCAGCTCAGCAGGCAATAATCATGGAGCTGAGCAAACAGGAATCACGCAGCTCAGCATGCAATAATCAAGAAGCTGAGCAGGCAGGAATCACGCAGCTCAGCAGGCAATAAATATGGAGCTGAGCAAGCAGGAACACGCAGCTCAGCAGGCAATAATCAAGAAGCTGAGCAGACTGCCATTAAGTGGCTAAGCAGACTCTAAACACGTGACTCAGCAGGCTTGACACCCGTGACTGAGCACACACGAATCTTGCAGCCCAGCAGACAATACTCCTGGAGCTGAGCAGGCAGGAATCACGCAGCTCAGCAGACAGTAATCAAGGGGCTGAGCAGGCACGAATCACGCAGCTCAGCAGGCAATAATCCTGGAGCTGAGCAAGCAGGAATCACGCAGCTCAGCAGGAAATAAATATGGAGCTGAGCAAGCAGGAATCACGCAGCTCAGCAGGCAATAATCAAGAAGCTGAGCAGGCAGGAATCACACAGCTTAGCAGGCAATAATCATGGAGCTGAGCAGACTGTAATGAAGTGGCTAAGCAGACTCTAATCACGTCACTCAGCTGGCTCCTAACCCGGTCTTGAGCAGGCACTAATCACGCAGCTGAGCAGGGACTAATCACACAGCTGATCAGGCACGAGTCAGGTAGCTGAGCAGGGATTAAGCATGCAACTGAGCAAGCGCTAATCCCTTGATTCAGCAGACCCTGATCACGTGACTGAGCAGGCCCTGATCACGTGGCTGAGCATGCACTGATCACGTGACTGAGCATGCACTGATCACGTGACTGAGAGGCACTGATCACGTGACTGAGAGGCACTGATCACGTGACTGAGCATGCACTGATCACGTGACTGAGAGGCACTGATCACGTGACTGAGAGGCGCTGATCACGTGACTGAGGGGCGCTGATCACGTGACTGAGAGGCGCTGATCACGTGGCTATCATGCACTGATCACGTGCTTCAGGAGGCAATAATCAAAGAGCTGAGCAGGCACTAATCACTTGGCTAAGAGGGCACTAAACACGGAGAGGAGCAGGAAATCGTCAAGGAGCTGAGCAAACTGTAATGAAGTGGTTAAGCAGACTCTAAACACGTGACGCAGCAGGCTCTACACCCGTGACTAAGCAGACACAATTTGGGCAGCTCAGCAGACACCAATGATGCAGCTCAGCAGACACAAATGGTGCAGCTCAGCAGACACCAATCATGCAGCTCAGCAGGCAATACTCATGGAGCTGAGCAGGCAGGAATCACTCAGCTCAGCAGGCAAAGATCAAGGAGCTGAGCAGGCACGAATCTCGCAGCTCACCTGGCAAAAATCAAGGAGCTGAGCAGACTGCCATTAAGTGGCTAAGCAGACTCTAAACACGTGACTCAGCAGGCTTGACACCCGTGACTGAGCACACACGAATCTTGCAGCCCAGCAGACAATACTCCTGGAGCTGAGCAGGCAGGAATCACGCAGCTCAGCAGACAGTAATCAAGGAGCTGAGCAGGCACGAATCACGCAGCTCAGCAGGCAATAATCCTGGAGCTGAGCAAGCAGGAATCACGCAGCTCAGCAGGCAATAATCAAGAAGCAGAGCAGGCAGGAATCAGGCAGCTCAGCAGCCAATAAGCAAGAAGCTAGCAGTCAGGAATCGCGCAGCTCAGCAGGCAATAATCATGGAGCTGAGCTGGCAGGAATCACGCAACTCAGCAGGCAATACTCACGGACCTGAGCAGGCAGGAATCACGCAACTTAGCAGGCAATAATAATTGGAGCTGAAGGCTGTAATGAACTGGATAAGCAGACTCTAATCACGTGATTCAGCCGGCTCCTCTCTGGGGACTGAGCAGGCACTTATTATGCAGCTCAGCAAGCAAAAATCATGGAGCTGAGCAAGCAGGAATCACGCAGCTCAGCAGGCAATAATCATGGAGCTGAGCAAACAGGAATCACGCAGCTCAGCATGCAATAATCAAGAAGCTGAGCAGGCAGGAATCACGCAGCTCAGCAGGCAATAAATATGGAGCTGAGCAAGCAGGAATCACGCAGCTCAGCAGGCAATAATCAAGAAGCTGAGCAGGCAGGAATCACGCAGCTTAGCAGGCAATAATCATGGAGCTGAGCAGACTGTAATGAAGTGGCTAAGCAGACTCTAATCACGTCACTCAGCCGGCTCCTAACCCGGTCTTGAGCAGGCACTAATCACGCAGCTGAGCAGGGACTAATCACACAGCTGATCAGACACGAGTCACGCAGCTGAGCAGGGATTAAGCATGCAGCTGAGCAAGCGCTAATCCCTTGATTCAGCAGACCCTGATCACGTGACTGAGCAGGCCCTGATCACGTGGCTGAGCATGCACTGATCACGTGACTGAGCATGCACTGATCACGTGACTGAGAGGCACTGATCACGTGACTGAGAGGCACTGATCACGTGACTGAGCATGCACTGATCACGTGACTGAGAGGCACTGATCACGTGACTGAGAGGCGCTGATCACGTGACTGAGGGGGCTGATCACGTGACTGAGAGGCGCTGATCACGTGGCTATCATGCACTGATCACGTGCTTCAGGAGGCAATAATCAAAGAGCTGAGCAGGCACTAATCACTTGGCTAAGAGGGCACTAATCACGGAGAGGAGCAGGAAATCGTCAAGGAGCTGAGCAAACTGTAATGAAGTGGTTAAGCAGACTCTAAACACGTGACGCAGCAGGCTCTACACCCGTGACTGAGCAGACACAATTTGGGCAGCTCAGCAGACACCAATGGTGCAGCTCAGCAGACACAAATGGTGCAGCTCAGCAGACACCAATCATGCAGCTCAGCAGGCAATACTCATGGAGCTGAGCAGGCAGGAATCACTCAGCTCAGCAGGAAAAGATCAAGGAGCTGAGCAGGCACGAATCTCGCAGCTCAGCTGGCAAAAATCAAGGAGCTGAGCAGACTGCCATTAAGTGGCTAAGCAGACTCTAAACACGTGACTCAGCAGGCTTGACACCCGTGACTGAGCACACACGAATCTTGCAGCCCAGCAGACAATACTCCTGGAGCTGAGCAGGCAGGAATCACGCAGCTCAGCAGACAGTAATCAAGGAGCTGAGCAGGCACGAATCACGCAGCTCAGCAGGCAATAATCCTGGAGCTGAGCAAGCAGGAATCACGCAGCTCAGCAGGCAATAATCAAGAAGCAGAGCAGGCAGGAATCAGGCAGCTCAGCAGCCAATAAGCAAGAAGCTAGCAGTCAGGAATCGCGCAGCTCAGCAGGCAAAAATCATGGAGCTGAGCAGGCAGGAATCACGCAGCTCAGCAGACAGTAATCAAGGACCTGAGCAGGCAGGAATCAGGCAGCTCAGCAGCCAATAAGCAAGAAGCTAGCAGTCAGGAATCGCGCAGCTCAGCAGGCAATAATCCTGGAGATGAGCAAGCAGGAATCACGCAGCTCAGCAGACAATAAATATGGAGCTGATCAAGCAGGAATCACGCAGCTCAGCAGGCAATAATCAAGAAGCTGAGCAGGCAGGAATCACGCAGCTTAGCAGGCAATAATCATGGAGCTGAGCAGACTGTAATGAAGTGGCTAAGCAGACTCTAATCACGTCACTCAGCCGGCTCCTAACCCGGTCTTGAGCAGGCACTAATCACGCAGCTGAGCAGGGACTAATCACACAGCTGATCAGGCACGAGTCAGGCAGCTGAGCAGGGATTAAGCATGCAGCTGAGCAAGCGCTAATCCCTTGATTCAGCAGACCCTGATCACGTGACTTAGCAGGCCCTGATCACGTGGCTGAGCATGCACTGATCACGTGACTGAGCATGCACTGATCACGTGACTGAGAGGCACTGATCACGTGACTGAGAGGCACTGATCACGTGACTGAGCATGCACTGATCACGTGACTGAGAGGCACTGATCACGTGACTGAGAGGCGCTGATCACGTGACTGAGGGGGCTGATCACGTGACTGAGAGGCGCTGATCACGTGGCTATCATGCACTGATCACGTGCTTCAGGAGGCAATAATCAAAGAGCTGAGCAGGCACTATTCACTTGGCTAAGAGGGCACTAATCACGGAGAGGAGCAGGAAATCGTCAAGGAGCTGAGCAAACTGTAATGAAGTGGTTAAGCAGACTCTAAACACGTGACGCAGCAGGCTCTACACCCGTGACTGAGCAGACACAATTTGGGCAGCTCAGCAGACACCAATGGTGCAGCTCAGCAGACACAAATGGTGCAGCTCAGCAGACACCAATCATGCAGCTCAGCAGGCAATACTCATGGAGCTGAGCAGGCAGGAATCACTCAGCTCAGCAGGCAAAGATCAAGGAGCTGAGCAGGCACGAATCTCGCAGCTCAGCTGGCAAAAATCAAGGAGCTGAGCAGACTGCCATTAAGTGGCTAAGCAGACTCTAAACACGTGACTCAGCAGGCTTGACACCCGTGACTGAGCACACACGAATCTTGCAGCCCAGCAGACAATACTCCTGGAGCTGAGCAGGCAGGAATCACGCAGCTCAGCAGACAGTAATCAAGGAGCTGAGCAGGCACGAATCACGCAGCTCAGCAGGCAATAATCCTGGAGCTGAGCAAGCAGGAATCACGCAGCTCAGCAGGCAATAATCAAGAAGCAGAGCAGGCAGGAATCAGGCAGCTCAGCAGCCAATAAGCAAGAAGCTAGCAGTCAGGAATCGCGCAGCTCAGCAGGCAAAAATCATGGAGCTGAGCAAGCAGGAATCACGCAGCTCAGCAGGCAATAAATATGGAGCTGAGCAAGCAGGAATCACGCAGCTCAGCATGCAATAATCAAGAAGCTGAGCAGGCAGGAATCACGCAGCTTAGCAGGCAATAATCATGGAGCTGAGCAGACTGTAATGAAGTGGCTAAGCAGACTCTAATCACGTCACTCAGCCGGCTCCTAACCCGGTCTTGAGCAGGCACTAATCACGCAGCTGAGCAGGGACTAATCACACAGCTGATCAGGCACGAGTCAGGCAGCTGAGCAGGGATTAAGCATGCAGCTGAGCAAGCGCTAATCCCTTGATTCAGCAGTCCCTGATCACGTGACTGAGCACGCCCTGATCACGTGGCTGAGCATGCACTGATCACGTGACTGAGCATGCACTGATCACGTGACTGAGAGGCACTGATCACGGGACTGAGAGGCACTGATCACGTGACTGAGCATGCACTGATCACGTGACTGAGAGGCACTGATCACGTGACTGAGAGGCGCTGATCACGTGACTGAGGGGCGCTGATCACGTGACTGAGAGGCGCTGATCACGTGGCTATCATGCACTGATCACGTGCTTCAGGAGGCAATAATCAAAGAGCTGAGCAGGCACTAATCACTTGGCTAAGAGGGCACTAATCACGGAGAGGAGCAGGAAATCGTCAAGGAGCTGAGCAAACTGTAATGAAGTGGTTAAGCAGACTCTAAACACGTGACGCAGCAGGCTCTACACCCGTGACTGAGCAGACACAATTTGGGCAGCTCAGCAGACACCAATGGTGCAGCTCAGCAGACACAAATGGTGCAGCTCAGCAGACACCAATCATGCAGCTCAGCAGGCAATACTCATGGAGCTGAGCAGGCAGGAATCACTCAGCTCAGCAGGCAAAGATCAAGGAGCTGAGCAGGCACGAATCTCGCAGCTCAGCTGGCAAAAATCAAGGAGCTGAGCAGACTGCCATTAAGTGGCTAAGCAGACTCTAAACACGTGACTCAGCAGGCTTGACACCCGTGACTGAGCACACACGAATCTTGCAGCCCAGCAGACAATACTCCTGGAGCTGAGCAGGCAGGAATCACGCAGCTCAGCAGACAGTAATCAAGGAGCTGAGCAGGCACGAATCACGCAGCTCAGCAGGCAACAATCCTGGAGCTGAGCAAGCAGGAATCACGCAGCTCAGCAGGCAATAAATATGGAGCTGAGCAAGCAGGAATCACGCAGCTCAGCAGGCAATAATCAAGAAGCTGAGCAGGCAGGAATCACGCAGCTTAGCAGGCAATAATCATGGAGCTGAGCAGACTGTAATGAAGTGGCTAAGGAGACTCTAATCACGTCACTCAACTGGCTCCTAACCCGGTCTTGAGCAGGCACTAATCACGCAGCTGAGCAGGGACTAATCACACAGCTGATCAGGCACGAGTCACGCAGCTGAGCAGGGATTAAGCATGCAGCTGAGCAAGCGCTAATCCCTTGATTCAGCAGAACCTGATCACGTGACTGAGCAGGCCCTGATCACGTGGCTGAGCATGCACTGATCACGTGACTGAGCATGCACTGATCACGTGACTGAGAGGCACTGATCACGTGACTGAGAGGCGCTGATCACGTGACTGAGGGGCGCTGATCACGTGACTGAGAGGCGCTGATCACGTGGCTATCATGCACTGATCACGTGCTTCAGGAGGCAATAATCAAAGAGCTGAGTAGGCACTAATCACTTGGCTAAGAGGGCACTAATCACCGAGAGGAGCAGGAAATCGTCAAGGAGCTGAGCAAACTGTAATGAAGTGGTTAAGCAGACTCTAAACACGTGACGAAGCAGGCTCTACACCCGTGACTGAGCAGACACAATTTGGGCAGCTCAGCAGACACCAATGGTGCAGCTCAGCAGACACAAATGGTGCAGCTCAGCAGACACCAATCATGCAGCTCAGCAGGCAATACTCATGGAGCTGAGCAGGCAGGAATCACTCAGCTCAGCAGGCAAAGATCAAGGAGCTGAGCAGGCACGAATCTCGCAGCTCAGCTGGCAAAAATCAAGGAGCTGAGCAGACTGCCATTAAGTGACTAAGCAGACTCTAAACACGTGACTCAGCAGGCTCTACACCCGTGACTGAGCAGACACAATTTGGGCAGCTCAGCAGACACCAATGGTGCAGCTCAGCAGACACAAATGGTGCAGCTCAGCAGACACCAATCATGCAGCTCAGCAGGCAATACTCATGGAGCTGAGCAGGCAGGAATCACTCAGCTCAGCAGGCAAAGATCAAGGAGCTGAGCAGACTGCCTTTAAGTGGCTAAGCAGACTCTAAACACGTGACTCAGCAGGCTTGACACCCGTGACTGAGCACACACGAATCTTGCAGCCCAGCAGACAATACTCCTGGAGCTGAGCAGGCAGGAATCACGCAGCTCAGCAGACAGTAATCAAGGAGCTGAGCAGGCACGAATCACGCAGCTCAGCAGGCAATAATCCTGGAGCTGAGCAAGCAGGAATCACGCAGCTCAGCAGGCAATAATCAAGAAGCAGAGCAGGCAGGAATCACGCAGCTCAGCAGGCAATAATCAAGAAGCTGAGCAGGCAGGAATCACGCAGCTTAGCAGGCAATAATCATGGAGCTGAGCAGACTGTAATGAAGTGGCTAAGCAGACTCTAATCACGTCACTCAGCTGGCTCCTAACCCGGTCTTGAGCAGGCACTAATCACGCAGCTGAGCAGGGACTAATCACACAGCTGATCAGGCACGAGTCACGCAGCTGAGCACGGATTAAGCATGCAGCTGAGCAAGCGCTAATCCCTTGATTCAGCAGAACCTGATCACGTGACTGAGCAGGCCCTGATCACGTGGCTGAGCATGCACTGATCACGTGACTGAGCATGCACTGATCACGTGACTGAGAGGCACTGATCACGTGACTGAGAGGCACTGATCACGTGACTGAGCATGCACTGATCACGTGACTGAGAGGCACTGATCACGGGACTGAGAGGCGCTGATCACGTGACTGAGGGGCGCTGATCACGTGACTGAGAGGCGCTGATCACGTGGCTATCATGCACTGATCACGTGCTTCAGGAGGCAATAATCAAAGAGCTGAGTAGGCACTAATCACTTGGCTAAGAGGGCACTAATCACCGAGAGGAGCAGGAAATCGTCAAGGAGCTGAGCAAACTGTAATGAAGTGGTTAAGCAGACTCTAAACACGTGACGAAGCAGGCTCTACACCCGTGACTGAGCAGACACAATTTGGGCAGCTCAGCAGACACCAATGGTGCAGCTCAGCAGACACAAATGGTGCAGCTCAGCAGACACCAATCATGCAGCTCAGCAGGCAATACTCATGGAGC
The DNA here is from genome assembly GCF_032452875.1 of Bos javanicus. Lineage (NCBI taxonomy): Eukaryota > Metazoa > Chordata > Mammalia > Artiodactyla > Bovidae > Bos > Bos javanicus. The sequence continues at coordinate 132,395 of NW_026893768.1, forward strand.
TGAGCAGGCAGGAATCACTCAGCTCAGCAGGCAAAGATCAAGGAGCTGAGCAGGCACGAATCTCGCAGCTCAGCTGGCAAAAATCAAGGAGCTGAGCAGACTGCCATTAAGTGGCTAAGCAGACTCTAAACACGTGACTCAGCAGGCTCTACACCCGTGACTGAGCAGACACAATTTGGGCAGCTCAGCAGACACCAATGGTGCAGCTCAGCAGACACAAATGGTGGAGCTCAGCAGACACCAATCATGCAGCTCAGCAGGCAATACTCATGGAGCTGAGCAGGCAGGAATCACTCAGCTCAGCAGGCAAAGATCAAGGAGCTGAGCAGACTGCCATTAAGTGGCTAAGCAGACTCTAAACACGTGACGAAACAGGCTCTACACCCGTGACTGAGCAGACACAATTTGGGCAGCTCAGCAGACACCAATTGTGCAGCTCAGCAGACACAAATGGTGCAGCTCAGCAGACACCAATCATGCAGCTCAGCAGGCAATACTCATGGAGCTGAGCAGGCAGGAATCACGCAGCTCAGCAGGCAATAAATATGGAGCTGAGCAAGCAGGAATCACGCAGCTCAGAAGGCAATAATCATGGAGCTGAGCAGGCAGGAATCACTCAGCTCAGCAGGCAAAGATCAAGGAGCTGAGCAGACTGCCATTAAGTGGCTAAGCAGACTCTAAACACGTGACTCAGCAGGCTTGACACCCGTGACTGAGCACACACGAATCTTGCAGCCCAGCAGACAATACTCCTGGAGCTGAGCAGGCAGGAATCACGCAGCTCAGCAGACAGTAATCAAGGAGCTGAGCATGCACGAATCACGCAGCTCAGCAGGCAATAATCCTGGAGCTGAGCAAGCAGGAATCACGCAGCTCAGCAGGCAATAATCAAGAAGCAGAGCAGGCAGGAATCATGCAGCTCAGCAGCCAATAAGCAAGAAGCTAGCAGTCAGGAATCGCGCAGCTCAGCAGGCAATAATCATGGAGCTGAGCTGGCAGGAATCACGCAACTCAGCAGGCAATACTCACGGACCTGAGCAGGCAGGAATCACGCAACTTAGCAGGCAATAATAATTGGAGCTGAAGGCTGTAATGAACTGGATAAGCAGACTCTAATCACGTGATTCAGCCGGCTCCTCTCTGGGGACTGAGCAGGCACTTATTATGCAGCTCAGCAAGCAAAAATCATGGAGCTGAGCAAGCAGGAATCACGCAGCTCAGCAGGCAATAATCATGGAGCTGAGCAAACAGGAATCACGCAGCTCAGCATGCAATAATCAAGAAGCTGAGCAGGCAGGAATCACGCAGCTCAGCAGGCAATAAATATGGAGCTGAGCAAGCAGGAATCACGCAGCTCAGCAGGCAATAATCAAGAAGCTGAGCAGGCAGGAATCACGCAGCTTAGCAGGCAATAATCATGGAGCTGAGCAGACTGTAATGAAGTGGCTAAGCAGACTCTAATCACGTCACTCAGCCCGCTCCTAACCCGGTCTTGAGCAGGCACTAATCACGCAGCTGAGCAGGGACTAATCACACAGCTGATCAGGCACGAGTCAGGCAGCTGAGCAGGGATTAAGCATGCAGCTGAGCAAGCGCTAATCCCTTGATTCAGCAGACACTGATCACGTGACTGAGCAGGCCCTGATCACGTGGCTGAGCATGCACTGATCACGTGACTGAGCATGCACTGATCACGTGACTGAGAGGCACTGATCACGTGACTGAGAGGCGCTGATCACGTGACTGAGCATGCACTGATCACGTGACTGAGAGGCACTGATCACGTGACTGAGAGGCGCTGATCACGTGACTGAGGGGCGCTGATCACGTGACTGAGAGGCGCTGATCACGTGGCTATCATGCACTGATCACGTGCTTCAGGAGGCAATAATCAAAGAGCTGAGCAGGCACTAATCACTTGGCTAAGAGGGCACTAATCACGGAGAGGAGCAGGAAATCGTCAAGGAGCTGAGCAAACTGTAATGAAGTGGTTAAGCAGAATCTAAACACGTGATGCAGCAGGCTCTACACCCGTGACTGAGCAGACACAATTTGGGCAGCTCAGCAGACACCAATGGTGCAGCTCAGCAGACACAAATGGTGCAGCTCAGCAGACACCAATCATGCAGCTCAGCAGGCAATACTCATGGAGCTGAGCAGGCAGGAATCACTCAGCTCAGCAGGCAAAGATCAAGGAGCTGAGCAGACTGCCATTAAGTGGCTAAGCAGACTCTAAACACGTGACTCAGCAGGCTTGACACCCGTGACTGAGCACACATGAATCTTGCAGCCCAGCAGACAATACTCCTGGAGCTGAGCAGGCAGGAATCACGCAGCTCAGCAGACAGTAATCAAGGAGCTGAGCAGGCACGAATCACGCAGCTCAGCAGGCAATAATCCTGGAGCTGAGCAAGCAGGAATCACGCAGCTCAGCAGGCAATAATCAAGAAGCAGAGCAGGCAGGAATCAGGCAGCTCAGCAGCCAATAAGCAAGAAGCTAGCAGTCAGGAATCGCGCAGCTCAGCAGGCAATATTCATGGAGCTGAGCTGGCAGGAATCACGCAACTCAGCAGGCAATACTCACGGACCTGAGCAGGCAGGAATCACGCAACTTAGCAGGCAATAATAATTGGAGCTGAAGGCTGTAATGAACTGGATAAGCAGACTCTAATCACGTGATTCAGCAGGCTCCTCTCTGGGGACTGAGCAGGCACTTATTATGCAGCTCAGCAAGCAAAAATCATGGAGCTGAGCAAGCAGGAATCACGCAGCTCAGCAGGCAATAATCATGGAGCTGAGCAAACAGGAATCACGCAGCTCAGCATGCAATAATCAAGAAGCTGAGCAGGCAGGAATCAGGCAGCTCAGCAGCCAATAAGCAAAAAGCTAGCAGTCAGGAATCGCGCAGCTCAGCTGGCAATAATCATGGAGCTGAGCTGGCAGAAATCACGCAACTCAGCAGGCAATACTCACGGACCTGAGCAGGCAGGAATCACGCAACTTAGCAGGCAATAATAATTGGAGCTGAAGGCTGTAATGAACTGGATAAGCAGACTCTAATCACGTGATTCAGCCGGCTCCTCTCTGGGGACTGAGCAGGCACTTATTATGCAGCTCAGCAAGCAAAAATCATGGAGCTGAGCAAGCAGGAATCACGCAGCTCAGCAGGCAATAATCATGGAGCTGAGCAAACAGGAATCACGCAGCTCAGCATGCAATAATCAAGAAGCTGAGCAGGCAGGAATCACGCAGCTCAGCAGGCAATAAATATGGAGCTGAGCAAGCAGGAATCACGCAGCTCAGCAGGCAATAATCAAGGAGCTGAGCAGGCAGGAATCACGCAGCTTAGCAGGCAATAATCATGGAGCTGAGCAGACTGTAATGAAGTGGCTAAGCTGACTCTAATCACGTCACTCAGCCGGCTCCTAACCCGGTCTTGAGCAGGCACTAATCTCGCAGCTGAGCAGGGACTAATCACACAGCTGATCAGGCACGAGTCAGGCAGCTGAGCAGGGATTAAGCATGCAGCTGAGCAAGCGCTAATCCCTTGATTCAGCAGACCCTGATCACGTGACTGAGCAGGCCCTGATCACGTGGCTGAGCATGCACTGATCACGTGACTGAGAGGCACTGATCACGTGACTGAGAGGCACTGATCACGTGACTGAGAGGCACTGATCACGTGACTGAGCATGCACTGATCACGTGACTGAGAGGCACTGATCACGTGACTGAGAGGCGCTGATCACGTGACTGAGGGGCGCTGATCACTTGACTGAGAGGCGCTGATCACGTGGCTATCATGCACTGATCACGTGCTTCAGGAGGCAATAATCAAAGAGCTGAGCAGGCCCTAATCACTTGGCTAAGAGGGCACTAATCACGGAGAGGAGCAGGAAATCGTCAAGGAGCTGAGCAAACTGTAATGAAGTGGTTAAGCAGACTCTAAACACGTGACGCAGCAGGCTCTACACCCGTGACTGAGCAGACACAATTTGGGCAGCTCAGCAGACACCAATGGTGCAGCTCAGCAGACACAAATGGTGCAGCTCAGCAGACACCAATCATGCAGCTCAGCAGGCAATACTCATGGAGCTGAGCAGGCAGGAATCACTCAGCTCAGCAGGCAAAGATCAAGGAGCTGAGCAGGCACGAATCTCGCAGCTCAGCTGGCAAAAATCAAGGAGCTGAGCAGACTGCCATTAAGTGGCTAAGCAGACTCTAAACACGTGACTCAGCAGGCTTGACACCCGTGACTGAGCACACACGAATCTTGCAGCCCAGCAGACAATACTCCTGGAGCTGAGCAGGCAGGAATCACGCAGCTCAGCAGACAGTAATCAAGGAGCTGAGCAGGCACGAATCACGCAGCTCAGCAGGCAATAATCCTGGAGCTGAGCAAGCAGGAATCACGCAGCTCAGCAGGCAATAAATATGGAGCTGAGCAAGCAGGAATCACGCAGCTCAGCAGGCAATAATAAAGAAGCTGAGCAGGCAGGAATCACGCAGCTTAGCAGGCAATAATCATGGAGCTGAGCAGACTGTAATGAAGTGGCTAAGCAGACTCTAATCACGTCACTCAACTGGCTCCTAACCCGGTCTTGAGCAGGCACTAATCACGCAGCTGAGCAGGGACTAATCACACAGCTGATCAGGCACGAGTCACGCAGCTGAGCAGGGATTAAGCATGCAGCTGAGCAAGCGCTAATCCCTTGATTCAGCAGAACCTGATCACGTGACTGAGCAGGCCCTGATCACGTGGCTGAGCATGCACTGATCACGTGACTGAGCATGCACTGATCACGTGACTGAGAGGCACTGATCACGTGACTGAGAGGCACTGATCACGTGACTGAGAGGCACTGATCACGTGACTGAGCATGCACTGATCACGTGACTGAGAGGCACTGATCACGTGACTGAGAGGCACTGATCACGTGACTGAGCATGCACTGATCACGTGACTGAGAGGCACTGATCACGTGACTGAGAGGCGCTGATCACGTGACTGAGGGGCGCTGATCACGTGACTGAGAGGCGCTGATCACGTGGCTATCATGCACTGATCACGTGCTTCAGGAGGCAATAATCAAAGAGCTGAGTAGGCACTAATCACTTGGCTAAGAGGGCACTAATCACCGAGAGGAGCAGGAAATCGTCAAGGAGCTGAGCAAACTGTAATGAAGTGGTTAAGCAGACTCTAAACACGTGACGAAGCAGGCTCTACACCCGTGACTGAGCAGACACAATTTGGGCAGCTCAGCAGACACCAATGGTGCAGCTCAGCAGACACAAATGGTGCAGCTCAGCAGACACCAATCATGCAGCTCAGCAGGCAATACTCATGGAGCTGAGCAGGCAGGAATCACTCAGCTCAGCAGGCAAAGATCAAGGAGCTGAGCAGGCACGAATCTCGCAGCTCAGCTGGCAAAAATCAAGGAGCTGAGCAGACTGCCATTAAGTGGCTAAGCAGACTCTAAACACGTGACTCAGCAGGCTCTACACCCGTGACTGAGCAGACACAATTTGGGCAGCTCAGCAGACACCAATGGTGCAGCTCAGCAGACACAAATGGTGCAGCTCAGCAGACACCAATCATGCAGCTCAGCAGGCAATACTCATGGAGCTGAGCAGGCAGGAATCACTCAGCTCAGCAGGCAAAGATCAAGGAGCTGAGCAGACTGCCATTAAGTGGCTAAGCAGACTCTAAACACGTGACTCAGCAGGCTTGACACCCGTGACTGAGCACACACGAATCTTGCAGCCCAGCAGACAATACTCCTGGAGCTGAGCAGGCAGGAATCACGCAGCTCAGCAGACAGTAATCAAGGAGCTGAGCAGGCACGAATCACGCAGCTCAGCAGGCAATAATCCTGGAGCTGAGCAAGCAGGAATCACGCAGCTCAGCAGGAAATAATCAAGAAGCAGAGCAGGCAGGAATCACGCAGCTCAGCAGGCAATAATCAAGAAGCTGAGCAGGCAGGAATCACGCAGCTTAGCAGGCAATAATCATGGAGCTGAGCAGACTGTAATGAAGTGGCTAAGCAGACTCTAATCACGTCACTCAGCTGGCTCCTAACCCGGTCTTGAGCAGGCACTAATCACGCAGCTGAGCAGGGACTAATCACACAGCTGATCAGGCACGAGTCACGCAGCTGAGCACGGATTAAGCATGCAGCTGAGCAAGCGCTAATCCCTTGATTCAGCAGAACCTGATCACGTGACTGAGCAGGCCCTGATCACGTGGCTGAGCATGCACTGATCACGTGACTGAGCATGCACTGATCACGTGACTGAGAGGCACTGATCACGTGACTGAGAGGCACTGATCACGTGACTGAGCATGCACTGATCACGTGACTGAGAGGCACTGATCACGTGACTGAGAGGCGCTGATCACGTGACTGAGGGGCGCTGATCACGTGACTGAGAGGCGCTGATCACGTGGCTATCATGCACTGATCACGTGCTTCAGGAGGCAATAATCAAAGAGCTGAGTAGGCACTAATCACTTGGCTAAGAGGGCACTAATCACCGAGAGGAGCAGGAAATCGTCAAGGAGCTGAGCAAACTGTAATGAAGTGGTTAAGCAGACTCTAAACACGTGACGAAGCAGGCTCTACACACGTGACTGAGCAGACACAATTTGGGCAGCTCAGCAGACACCAATGGTGCAGCTCAGCAGACACAAATGCTGCAGCTCAGCAGACACCAATCATGCAGCTCAGCAGGCAATACTCATGGAGCTGAGCAGGCAGGAATCACTCAGCTCAGCAGGCAAAGATCAAGGAGCTGAGCAGGCACGAATCTCGCAGCTCAGCTGGCAAAAATCAAGGAGCTGAGCAGACTGCCATTAAGTGGCTAAGCAGACTCTAAACACGTGACTCAGCAGGCTCTACACCCGTGACTGAGCAGACACAATTTGGGCAGCTCAGCAGACACCAATGGTGCAGCTCAGCAGACACAAATGGTGCAGCTCAGCAGACACCAATCATGCAGCTCAGCAGGCAATACTCATGGAGCTGAGCAGGCAGGAATCACTCAGCTCAGCAGGCAAAGATCAAGGAGCTGAGCAGACTGCCATTAAGTGGCTAAGCAGACTCTAAACACGTGACTCAGCAGGCTTGACACCCGTGACTGAGCAGACACGAATCTTGCAGCCCAGCAGACAATACTCCTGGAGCTGAGCAGGCAGGAATCACGCAGCTCAGCAGACAGTAATCAAGGAGCTGAGCAGGCACGAATCACGCAGCTCAGCAGGCAATAATCCTGGAGCTGAGCAAGCAGGAATCACGCAGCTCAGCAGGCAATAATCAAGAAGCAGAGCAGGCAGGAATCAGGCAGCTCAGCAGCCAATAAGCAAGAAGCTAGCAGTCAGGAATCGCGCAGCTCAGCAGGCAATAATCATGGAGCTGAGCTGGCAGGAATCACGCAACTCAGCAGGCAATACTCACGGACCTGAGCAGGCAGGAATCACGCAACTTAGCAGGCAATAATAATTGGAGCTGAAGGCTGTAATGAACTGGATAAGCAGACTCTAATCACGTGATTCAGCCGGCTCCTCTCTGGGGACTGAGCAGGCACTTATTATGCAGCTCAGCAAGCAAAAATCATGGAGCTGAGCAAGCAGGAATCACGCAGCTCAGCAGGCAATAATCATGGAGCTGAGCAAACAGGAATCACGCAGCTCAGCATGCAATAATCAAGAAGCTGAGCAGGCAGGAATCACGCAGCTCAGCAGGCAATAAATATGGAGCTGAGCAAGCAGGAATCACGCAGCTCAGCAGGCAATAATCAAGAAGCTGAGCAGGCAGGAATCACGCAGCTTAGCAGGCAATAATCATGGAGCTGAGCAGACTGTAATGAAGTGGCTAAGCAGACTCTAATCACGTCACTCAGCCCGCTCCTAACCCGGTCTTGAGCAGGCACTAATCACGCAGCTGAGCAGGGACTAATCACACAGCTGATCAGGCACGAGTCAGGCAGCTGAGCAGGGATTAAGCATGCAGCTGAGCAAGCGCTAATCCCTTGATTCAGCAGACCCTGATCACGTGACTGAGCAGGCCCTGATCACGTGGCTGAGCATGCACTGATCACGTGACTGAGCATGCACTGATCACGTGACTGAGAGGCACTGATCACGTGACTGAGAGGCGCTGATCACGTGACTGAGCATGCACTGATCACGTGACTGAGAGGCACTGATCACGTGACTGAGAGACACTGATCACGTGACTGAGGGGCGCTGATCACGTGACTGAGAGGCGCTGATCACGTGGCTATCATGCACTGATCACGTGCTTCAGGAGGCAATAATCAAAGAGCTGAGCAGGCACTAATCACTTGGCTAAGAGGGCACTAATCACGGAGAGGAGCAGGAAATCGTCAAGGAGCTGAGCAAACTGTAATGAAGTGGTTAAGCAGAATCTAAACACGTGATGCAGCAGGCTCTACACCCGTGACTGAGCAGACACAATTTGGGCAGCTCAGCAGACACCAATGGTGCAGCTCAGCAGACACAAATGGTGCAGCTCAGCAGACACCAATCATGCAGCTCAGCAGGCAATACTCATGGAGCTGAGCAGGCAGGAATCACTCAGCTCAGCAGGCAAAGATCAAGGAGCTGAGCAGACTGCCATTAAGTGGCTAAGCAGACTCTAAACACGTGACTCAGCAGGCTTGACACCCGTGACTGAGCACACATGAATCTTGCAGCCCAGCAGACAATACTCCTGGAGCTGAGCAGGCAGGAATCACGCAGCTCAGCAGACAGTAATCAAGGAGCTGAGCAGGCACGAATCACGCAGCTCAGCAGGCAATAATCCTGGAGCTGAGCAAGCAGGAATCACGCAGCTCAGCAGGCAATAATCAAGAAGCAGAGCAGGCAGGAATCAGGCAGCTCAGCAGCCAATAAGCAAGAAGCTAGCAGTCAGGAATCGCGCAGCTCAGCAGGCAATATTCATGGAGCTGAGCTGGCAGGAATCACGCAACTCAGCAGGCAATACTCACGGACCTGAGCAGGCAGGAATCACGCAACTTAGCAGGCAATAATAATTGGAGCTGAAGGCTGTAATGAACTGGATAAGCAGACTCTAATCACGTGATTCAGCCGGCTCCTCTCTGGGGACTGAGCAGGCACTTATTATGCAGCTCAGCAAGCAAAAATCATGGAGCTGAGCAAGCAGGAATCACGCAGCTCAGCAGGCAATAATCATGGAGCTGAGCAAACAGGAATCACGCAGCTCAGCATGCAATAATCAAGAAGCTGAGCAGGCAGGAATCACGCAGCTCAGCAGGCAATAAATATGGAGCTGAGCAAGCAGGAATCACGCAGCTCAGCAGGCAATAATCAAGGAGCTGAGCAGGCAGGAATCACGCAGCTTAGCAGGCAATAATCATGGAGCTGAGCAGACTGTAATGAAGTGGCTAAGCTGACTCTAATCACGTCACTCAGCCGGCTCCTAACCCGGTCTTGAGCAGGCACTAATCTCGCAGCTGAGCAGGGACTAATCACACAGCTGATCAGGCACGAGTCACGCAGCTGAGCAGGGATTAAGCATGCAGCTGAGCAAGCGCTAATCCCTTGATTCAGCAGACCCTGATCACGTGACTGAGCAGGCCCTGATCACGTGGCTGAGCATGCACTGATCACGTGACTGAGAGGCACTGATCACGTGACTGAGAGGCACTGATCACGTGACTGAGAGGCACTGATCACGTGACTGAGCATGCACTGATCACGTGACTGAGAGGCACTGATCACGTGACTGAGAGGCGCTGATCACGTGACTGAGGGGCGCTGATCACGTGACTGAGAGGCGCTGATCACGTGGCTATCATGCACTGATCACGTGCTTCAGGAGGCAATAATCAAAGAGCTGAGCAGGCACTAATCACTTGGCTAAGAGGGCACTAATCACGGAGAGGAGCAGGAAATCGTCAAGGAGCTGAGCAAACTGTAATGAAGTGGTTAAGCAGACTCTAAACACGTGACGCAGCAGGCTCTACACCCGTGACTGAGCAGACACAATTTGGGCAGCTCAGCAGACACCAATGGTGCAGCTCAGCAGACACAAATGGTGCAGCTCAGCAGACACCAATCATGCAGCTCAGCAGGCAATACTCATGGAGCTGAGCAGGCAGGAATCACTCAGCTCAGCAGGCAAAGATCAAGGAGCTGAGCAGGCACGAATCTCGCAGCTCAGCTGGCAAAAATCAAGGAGCTGAGCAGACTGCCATTAAGTGGCTAAGCAGACTCTAAACACGTGACTCAGCAGGCTTGACACCCGTGACTGAGCACACACGAATCTTGCAGCCCAGCAGACAATACTCCTGGAGCTGAGCAGGCAGGAATCACGCAGCTCAGCAGACAGTAATCAAGGAGCTGAGCAGGCACGAATCACGCAGCTCAGCAGGCAATAATCCTGGAGCTGAGCAAGCAGGAATCACGCAGCTCAGCAGGCAATAAATATGGAGCTGAGCAAGCAGGAATCATGCAGCTCAGCAGGCAATAATCAAGAAGCTGAGCAGGCAGGAATCACGCAGCTTAGCAGGCAATAATCATGGAGCTGAGCAGACTGTAATGAAGTGGCTAAGCAGACTCTAATCACGTCACTCAGCTGGCTCCTAACCCGGTCTTGAGCAGGCACTAATCACGCAGCTGAGCAGGGACTAATCACACAGCTGATCAGGCACGAGTTACGCAGCTGAGCAGGGATTAAGCATGCAGCTGAGCAAGCGCTAATCCCTTGATTCAGCAGAACCTGATCACGTGACTGAGCAGGCCCTGATCACGTGGCTGAGCATGCACTGATCACGTGACTGAGCATGCACTGATCACGTGACTGAGAGGCACTGATCACGTGACTGAGAGGCACTGATCACGTGACTGAGCATGCACTGATCACGTGACTGAGAGGCACTGATCACGTGACTGAGAGGCGCTGATCACGTGACTGAGGGGCGCTGATCACGTGACTGAGAGGCGCTGATCACGTGGCTATAATGCACTGATCACGTGCTTCAGGAGGCAATAATCAAAGAGCTGAGCAGGCACTAATCATTTGGCTAAGAGGGCACTAAACACGGAGAGGAGCAGGAAATCGTCAAGGAGCTGAGCAAACTGTAATGAAGTGGTTAAGCAGACTCTAAACACGTGACGCAGCAGGCTCTACACCCGTGACTGAGCAGACACAATTTGGGCAGCTCAGCAGACACCAATGATGCAGCTCAGCAGACACAAATGGTGCAGCTCAGCAGACACCAATCATGCAGCTCAGCAGGCAATACTCATGGAGCTGAGCAGGCAGGAATCACTCAGCTCAGCAGGCAAAGATCAAGGAGCTGAGCAGACTGCCATTAAGTGGCTAAGCAGACTCTAAACACGTGACTCAGCAGGCTTGACACCCGTGACTGAGCACACATGAATCTTGCAGCCCAGCAGACAATACTCCTGGAGCTGAGCAGGCAGGAATCACGCAGCTCAGCAGACAGTAATCAAGGAGCTGAGCAGGCACGAATCACGCAGCTCAGCAGGCAATAATCCTGGAGCTGAGCAAGCAGGAATCACGCAGCTCAGCAGGCAATAATCAAGAAGCAGAGCAGGCAGGAATCAGGCAGCTCAGCAGCCAATAAGCAAGAAGCTAGCAGTCAGGAATCGCGCAGCTCAGCAGGCAATATTCATGGAGCTGAGCTGGCAGGAATCACGCAACTCAGCAGGCAATACTCACGGACCTGAGCAGGCAGGAATCACGCAACTTAGCAGGCAATAATAATTGGAGCTGAAGGCTGTAATGAACTGGATAAGCAGACTCTAATCACGTGATTCAGCCGGCTCCTCTCTGGGGACTGAGCAGGCACTTATTATGCAGCTCAGCAAGCAAAAATCATGGAGCTGAGCAAGCAGGAATCACGCAGCTCAGCAGGCAATAATCATGGAGCTGAGCAAACAGGAATCACGCAGCTCAGCATGCAATAATCAAGAAGCTGAGCAGGCAGGAATCAGGCAGCTCAGCAGCCAATAAGCAAAAAGCTAGCAGTCAGGAATCGCGCAGCTCAGCTGGCAATAATCATGGAGCTGAGCTGGCAGAAATCACGCAACTCAGCAGGCAATACTCACGGACCTGAGCAGGCAGGAATCACGCAACTTAGCAGGCAATAATAATTGGAGCTGAAGGCTGTAATGAACTGGATAAGCAGACTCTAATCACGTGATTCAGCCGGCTCCTCTCTGGGGACTGAGCAGGCACTTATTATGCAGCTCAGCAAGCAAAAATCATGGAGCTGAGCAAGCAGGAATCACGCACTCAGCAGGCAATAATCATGGAGCTGAGCAAACAGGAATCACGCAGCTCAGCATGCAATAATCAAGAAGCTGAGCAGGCAGGAATCACGCAGCTCAGCAGGCAATAAATATGGAGCTGAGCAAGCAGGAATCACGCAGCTCAGCAGGCAATAATCAAGAAGCTGAGCAGGCAGGAATCACGCAGCTTAGCAGGCAATAATCATGGAGCTGAGCAGACTGTAATGAAGTGGCTAAGCTGACTCTAATCACGTCACTCAGCCGGCTCCTAACCCGGTCTTGAGCAGGCACTAATCTCGCAGCTGAGCAGGGACTAATCACACAGCTGATCAGGCACGAGTCAGGCAGCTGAGCAGGGATTAAGCATGCAGCTGAGCAAGCGCTAATCCCTTGATTCAGCAGACCCTGATCACGTGACTGAGCAGGCCCTGATCACGTGGCTGAGCATGCACTGATCACGTGACTGAGCAGGCACTGATCACGTGACTGAGAGGCACTGATCACGTGACTGAGATGCACTGATCACGTGACTGAGCATGCACTGATCACGTGACTGAGAGGCACTGATCACGTGACTGAGAGGCGCTGATCACGTGACTGAGGGGCGCTGATCACGTGACTGAGAGGCGCTGATCACGTGGCTATCATGCACTGATCACGTGCTTCAGGAGGCAATAATCAAAGAGCTGAGCAGGCACTAATCACTTGGCTAAGAGGGCACTAATCACGGAGAGGAGCAGGAAATCGTCAAGGAGCTGAGCAAACTGTAATGAAGTGGTTAAGCAGACTCTAAACACGTGACGCAGCATGCTCTACACCCGTGACTGAGCAGACACAATTTGGGCAGCTCAGCAGACACCAATGGTGCAGCTCAGCAGACACAAATGGTGCAGCTCAGCAGACACCAATCATGCAGCTCAGCAGGCAATACTCATGGAGCTGAGCAGGCAGGAATCACTCAGCTCAGCAGGCAAAGATCAAGGAGCTGAGCAGGCACGAATCTCGCAGCTCAGCTGGCAAAAATCAAGGAGCTGAGCAGACTGCCATTAAGTGGCTAAGCAGACTCTAAACACGTGACTCAGCAGGCTTGACACCCGTGACTGAGCACACACGAATCTTGCAGCCCAGCAGACAATACTCATGGAGCTGAGCAGGCAGGAATCACGCAGCTCAGCAGGCATTAATCAAGGAGCTGAGCAGGCAGGAATCACGCAGCTCAGCAGGCAATAATCCTGGAGCTGAGCAAGCAGGAATCACGCAGCTCAGCAGGCAATAAATATGGAGCTGAGCAAGCAGGAATCACGCAGCTCAGCAGGCAATAATCAAGAAGCTGAGCAGGCAGGAATCACGCAGCTTAGCAGGCAATAATCATGGAGCTGAGCAGACTGTAATGAAGTGGCTAAGCAGACTCTAATCACGTCACTCAGCCGGCTCCTAACCCGGTCTTGAGCAGGCACTAATCACGCAGCTGAGCAGGGACTAATCACACAGCTGATCAGGCACGAGTCAGGCAGCTGAGCAGGGATTAAGCATGCAGCTGAGCAAGCGCTAATCCCTTGATTCAGCAGACCCTGATCACGTGACTGAGCAGGCCCTGATCACGTGGCTGAGCATGCACTGATCACGTGACTGAGCATGCACTGATCACGTGACTGAGAGGCACTGATCACGTGACTGAGAGGCACTGATCACGTGACTGAGCATGCACTGATCACGTGACTGAGAGGCACTGATCACGTGACTGAGAGGCGCTGATCACGTGACTGAGGGGCGCTGATCACGTGACTGAGAGGCGCTGATCACGTGGCTATCATGCACTGATCACGTGCTTCAGGAGGCAATAATCAAAGAGCTGAGCAGGCACTAATCACTTGGCTAAGAGGGCACTAATCACGGAGAGGAGCAGGAAATCGTCAAGGAGCTGAGCAAACTGTAATGAAGTGGTTAAGCAGACTCTAAACACGTGACGCAGCAGGCTCTACACCCGTGACTGAGCAGACACAATTTGGGCAGCTCAGCAGACACCAATGGTGCAGCTCAGCAGACACAAATGGTGCAGCTCAGCAGACACCAATCATGCAGCTCAGCAGGCAATACTCATGGAGCTGAGCAGGCAGGAATCACTCAGCTCAGCAGGCAAAGATCAAGGAGCTGAGCAGGCACGAATCTCGCAGCTCAGCTGGCAAAAATCAAGGAGCTGAGCAGACTGCCATTAAGTGGCTAAGCAGACTCTAAACACGTGACTCAGCAGGCTTGACACCCGTGACTGAGCACACACGAATCTTGCAGCCCAGCAGACAATACTCCTGGAGCTGAGCAGGCAGGAATCACGCAGCTCAGCAGACAGTAATCAAGGAGCTGAGCAGGCACGAATCACGCAGCTCAGCAGGCAATAATCCTGGAGCTGAGCAAGCAGGAATCACGCAGCTCAGCAGGCAATAATCAAGAAGCAGAGCAGGCAGGAAACAGGCAGCTCAGCAGCCAATAAGCAAGAAGCTAGCAGTCAGGAATCGCGCAGCTCAGCAGGCAATAATCATGGAGCTGAGCTGGCAGGAATCACGCAACTCAGCAGGCAATACTCACGGACCTGAGCAGGCAGGAATCACGCAACTTAGCAGGCAATAATAATTGGAGCTGAAGGCTGTAATGAACTGGATAAGCAGACTCTAATCACGTGATTCAGCCGGCTCCTCTCTGGGGACTGAGCAGGCACTTATTATGCAGCTCAGCAAGCAAAAATCATGGAGCTGAGCAAGCAGGAATCACGCAGCTCAGCAGGCAATAATCATGGAGCTGAGCAAACAGGAATCACGCAGCTCAGCATGCAATAATCAAGAAGCTGAGCAGGCAGGAATCACGCAGCTCAGCAGGCAATAATCATGGAGCTGAGCAGACTGTAATGAAGTGGCCAAGCAGACTCTAATCACGTCACTCAGCCGGCTCCTAACCCGGTCTTGAGCAGGCACTAATCACGCAGCTGAGCAGGGACTAATCACACAGCTGATCAGGCACGAGTCAGGCAGCTGAGCAGGGATTAAGCATGCAGCTGAGCAAGCGCTAATCCCTTGATTCAGCAGTCCCTGATCACGTGACTGAGCAGGCCCTGATCACGTGGCTGAGCATGCACTGATCACGTGACTGAGCATGCACTGATCACGTGACTGAGAGGCACTGATCACGTGACTGAGAGGCACTGATCACGTGACTGAGCATGCACTGATCACGTGACTGAGAGGCACTGATCACGTGACTGAGAGGCGCTGATCACGTGACTGAGGGGCGCTGATCACGTGACTGAGAGGCGCTGATCACGTGGCTATCATGCACTGATCACGTGCTTCAGGTGGCAATAATCAAAGAGCTGAGCAGGCACTAATCACTTGGCTAAGAGGGCACTAATCACGGAGAGGAGCAGGAAATCGTCAAGGAGCTGAGCAAACTGTAATGAAGTGGTTAAGCAGACTCTAAACACGTGACGCAGCAGGCTCTACACCCGTGACTGAGCAGACACAATTTGGGCAGCTCAGCAGACACCAATGGTGCAGCTCAGCAGACACAAATGGTGCAGCTCAGCAGACACCAATCATGCAGCTCAGCAGGCAATACTCATGGAGCTGAGCAGGCAGGAATCACTCAGCTCAGCAGGCAAAGATCAAGGAGCTGAGCAGGCACGAATCTCGCAGCTCAGCTGGCAAAAATCAAGGAGCTGAGCAGACTGCCATTAAGTGGCTAAGCAGACTCTAAACACGTGACTCAGCAGGCTTGACACCCGTGACTGAGCACACACGAATCTTGCAGCCCAGCAGACAATACTCCTGGAGCTGAGCAGGCAGGAATCACGCAGCTCAGCAGACAGTAATCAAGGAGCTGAGCAGGCACGAATCACGCAGCTCAGCAGGCAATAATCCTGGAGCTGAGCAGCAGGAATCACGCAGCTCAGCAGGCAATAAATATGGAGCTGAGCAAGCAGGAATCACGCAGCTCAGCAGGCAATAATCAAGAAGCTGAGCAGGCAGGAATCACGCAGCTTAGCAGGCAATAATCATGGAGCTGAGCAGACTGTAATGAAGTGGCTAAGCAGACTCTAATCACGTCACTCAGCTGGCTCCTAACCCGGTCTTGAGCAGGCACTAATCACGCAGCTGAGCAGGGACTAATCACACAGCTGATCAGGCACGAGTCACGCAGCTGAGCAGGGATTAAGCATGCAGCTGAGCAAGCGCTAATCCCTTGATTCAGCAGAACCTGATCACGTGACTGAGCAGGCCCTGATCACGTGGCTGAGCATGCACTGATCACGTGACTGAGCATGCACTGATCACGTGACTGAGAGGCACTGATCACGTGACTGAGAGGCACTGATCACGTGACTGAGCATGCACTGATCACGTGACTGAGAGGCACTGATCACGTGACTGAGAGGCGCTCATCACGTGACTGAGGGGCGCTGATCACGTGACTGAGAGGCGCTGATCACGTGGCTATCATGCACAGATCACGTGCTTCAGGAGGCAATAATCAAAGAGCTGAGCAGGCACTAATCACTTGGCTAAGAGGGCACTAATCACCGAGAGGAGCAGGAAATCGTCAAGGAGCTGAGCAAACTGTAATGAATTGGTTAAGCAGACTCTAAACACGTGACGAAGCAGGCTCTACACCCGTGACTGAGCAGACACAATTTGGGCAGCTCAGCAGACACCAATGGTGCAGCTCAGCAGACACAAATGGTGCAGCTCAGCAGACACCAATCATGCAGCTCAGCAGGCAATACTCATGGAGCTGAGCAGGCAGGAATCACACAGCTCAGCAGGCAAAGATCAAGGAGCTGAGCAGGCACGAATCTCGCAGCTCAGCTGGCAAAAATCAAGGAGCTGAGCAGACTGCCATTAAGTGGCTAAGCAGACTCTAAACACGAGACTCAGCAGGCTGGACACCCGTGACTGAGCAGACACGAATCTTGCAGCCCAGCAGGCAATACTCCTGGAGCTGAGCAGGCAGGAATCACGCAGCTCAGCAGACAGTAATCAAGGAGCTGAGCAGGCACGAATCACGCAGCTCAGCAGGCAATAATCCTGGAGCTGAGCAAGCAGGAATCACGCAGCTCAGCAGGCAATAAATATGGAGCTGAGCAAGCAGGAATCACGCAGCTCAGCAGGCAATAATCAAGAAGCTGAGCAGGCAGGAATCACGCAGCTTAGCAGGCAATAATCATGGAGCTGAGCAGACTGTAATGAAGTGGCTAAGCAGACTCTAATCACGTCACTCAGCTGGCTCCTAACCCGGTCTTGAGCAGGCACTAATCACGCAGCTGAGCAGGGACTAATCACACAGCTGATCAGGCACGAGTCACGCAGCTGAGCAGGGATTAAGCATGCAGCTGAGCAAGCGCTAATCCCTTGATTCAGCAGACCCTGATCACGTGACTGGGCAGGCCCTGATCACGTGGCTGAGCATGCACTGATCACGTGACTGAGCATGCACTGATCACGTGACTGAGAGGCACTGATCACGTGACTGAGAGGCACTGATCACGTGACTGAGCATGCACTGATCATGTGACTGAGAGGCACTGATCACGTGACTGAGAGGCGCTGATCACGTGACTGAGGGGCGCTGATCACGTGACTGAGAGGCGCTGATCACGTGGCTATCATGCACTGATCACGTGCTTCAGGAGGCAATAATCAAAGAGCTGAGCAGGCACTAATCACTTGGCTAAGAGGGCACTAAACACGGAGAGGAGCAGGAAATCGTCAAGGAGCTGAGCAAACTGTAATGAAGTGGTTAAGCAGACTCTAAACACGTGACGCAGCAGGCTCTACACCCGTGACTGAGCAGACACAATTTGGGCAGCTCAGCAGACACCAATGATGCAGCTCAGCAGACACAAATGGTGCAGCTCAGCAGACACCAATCATGCAGCTCAGCAGGCAACACTCATGGAGCTGAGCAGGCAGGAATCACTCAGCTCAGCAGGCAAAGATCAAGGAGCTGAGTAGGCACGAATCTCGCAGCTCAGCTGGCAAAAATCAAGGAGCTGAGCAGACTGCCATTAAGTGGCTAAGCAGACTCTAAACACGTGACTCAGCAGGCTTGACACCCGTGACTGAGCACACACGAATCTTGCAGCCCAGCAGACAATACTCCTGGAGCTGAGCAGGCAGGAATCACGCAGCTCAGCAGACAGTAATCAAGGAGCTGAGCAGGCACGAATCACGCAGCTCAGCAGGCAATAATCCTGGAGCTGAGCAAGCAGGAATCACGCAGCTCAGCAGGCAATAATCAAGAAGCAGAGCAGGCAGGAAAAAGGCAGCTCAGCAGCCAATAAGCAAGAAGCTAGCAGTCAGGAATCGCGCAGCTCAGCAGGCAATAATCATGGAGCTGAGCTGGCAGGAATCACGCAACTCAGCAGGCAATACTCACGGACCTGAGCAGGCAGGAATCACGCAACTTAGCAGGCAATAATAATTGGAGCTGAAGGCTGTAATGAACTGGATAAGCAGACTCTAATCACGTGATTCAGCCGGCTCCTCTCTGGGGACTGAGCAGGCACTTATTATGCAGCTCAGCAAGCAAAAATCATGGAGCTGAGCAAGCAGGAATCACGCAGCTCAGCAGGCAATAATCATGGAGCTGAGCAAACAGGAATCACGCAGCTCAGCATGCAATAATCAAGAAGCTGAGCAGGCAGGAATCACGCAGCTCAGCAGGCAATAATCATGGAGCTGAGCAGACTGTAATGAAGTGGCTAAGCAGACTCTAATCACGTCACTCAGCCGGCTCCTAACCCGGTCTTGAGCAGGCACTAATCATGCAGCTGAGCAGGGATTAAGCATGCAGCTGAGCAAGCGCTAATCCCTTGATTCAGCAGACCCTGATCACGTGACTGAGCAGGCCCTGATCACGTGGCTGAGCATGCACTGATCACGTGACTGAGCATGCATTGATCACGTGACTGAGAGGCACTGATCACGTGACTGAGCATGCACTGATCAAGTGACTGAGAGGCACTGATCACTTGACTGAGAGGCGCTGATCACGTGACTGAGGGGCGCTGATCACGTGACTGAGAGGCGCTGATCACGTGGCTATCATGCACTGATCACGTGCTTCAGGAGGCAATAATCAAAGAGCTGAGCAGGCACTAATCACTTGGCTAAGAGGGCACTAATCACGGAGAGGAGCAGGAAATCGTCAAGGAGCTGAGCAAACTGTAATGAAGTGGTTAAGCAGACTCTAAACACGTGACGCAGCAGGCTCTACACCCGTGACTGAGCAGACACAATTTGGGCAGCTCAGCAGACACCAATGGTGCAGCTCAGCAGACACAAATGGTGCAGCTCAGCAGACACCAATCATGCAGCTCAGCAGGCAATACTCATGGAGCTCAGCAGGCAGGAATCACTCAGCTCAGCAGGCAAAGATCAAGGAGCTGAGCAGACTGCCATTAAGTGGCTAAGCAGACTCTAAACACGTGACTCAGCAGGCTTGACACCCGTGACTGAGCACACACGAATCTTGCAGCCCAGCAGACAATACTCCTGGAGCTGAGCAGGCAGGAATCACGCAGCTCAGCAGACAGTAATCAAGGAGCTGAGCAGGCACGAATCACGCAGCTCAGCAGGCAATAATCCTGGAGCTGAGCAAGCAGGAATCACGCAGCTCAGCAGGCAATAATCAAGAAGCAGAGCAGGCAGGAATCAGGCAGCTCAGCAGCCAATAAGCAAGAAGCTAGCAGTCAGGAATCGCGCAGCTCAGCAGGCAATAATCATGGAGCTGAGCTGGCAGGAATCACGCAACTCAGCAGGCAATACTCACGGACCTGAGCAGGCAGGAATCACGCAACTTAGCAGGCAATAATAATTGGAGCTGAAGGCTGTAATGAACTGGATAAGCAGACTCTAATCACGTGATTCAGCCGGCTCCTCTCTGGGGACTGAGCAGGCACTTATTATGCAGCTCAGCAAGCAAAAATCATGGAGCTGAGCAAGCAGGAATCACGCAGCTCAGCAGGCAATAATCATGGAGCTGAGCAAACAGGAATCACGCAGCTCAGCATGCAATAATCAAGAAGCTGAGCAGGCAGGAATCACGCAGCTC
Organism: Bos javanicus; assembly: GCF_032452875.1. NCBI lineage: Eukaryota > Metazoa > Chordata > Mammalia > Artiodactyla > Bovidae > Bos > Bos javanicus. The sequence continues at coordinate 152,796 of NW_026893768.1, forward strand.
AGCAGGCAATAAATATGGAGCTGAGCAAGCAGGAATCACGCAGCTCAGCAGGCAATAATCAAGAAGCTGAGCAGGCAGGAATCACGCAGCTTAGCAGGCAATAATCATGGAGCTGAGCAGACTGTAATGAAGTGGCTAAGCAGACTCTAATCACGTCACTCAGCCGGCTCCGAACCCGGTCTTGAGCAGGCACTAATCACGCAGCTGAGCAGGGACTAATCACACAGCTGATCAGGCACGAGTCACGCAGCTGAGCAGGGATTAAGCATGCAGCTGAGCAAGCGCTAATCCCTTGATTCAGCAGACCCTGATCACGTGACTGAGCAGGCCCTGATCACGTGGCTGAGCATGCACTGATCACGTGACTGAGCATGCACTGATCACGTGACTGAGAGGCACTGATCACGTGACTGAGAGGCACTGATCACGTGACTGAGCATGCACTGATCACGTGACTGAGAGGCACTGATCACGTGACTGAGAGGCGCTGATCACGTGACTGAGGGGCGCTGATCACGTGACTGAGAGGCGCTGATCACGTGGCTATCATGCACTGATCACGTGCTTCAGGAGGCAATAATCAAAGAGCTGAGCAGGCACTAATCACTTGGCTAAGAGGGCACTAATCACGGAGAGGAGCAGGAAATCGTCAAGGAGCTGAGCAAACTGTAATGAAGTGGTTAAGCAGACTCTAAACACGTGACGCAGCAGGCTCTACACCCGTGACTGAGCAGACACAATTTGGGCAGCTCAGCAGACACCAATGGTGCAGCTCAGCAGACACCAATCATGCAGCTCAGCAGGCAATACTCATGGAGCTGAGCAGGCAGGAATCACTCAGCTCAGCAGGCAAAAATCAAGGAGCTGAGCAGACTGCCATTAAGTGGCTAAGCAGACTCTAAACACGTGACTCAGCAGGCTTGACACCCGTGACTGAGCAGACACGAATCTTGCAGCCCAGCAGACAATACTCCTGGAGCTGAGCAGGCAGGAATCACGCAGCTCAGCAGACAGTAATCAAGGACCTGAGCAGGCAGGAATCAGGCAGCTCAGCAGCCAATAAGCAAGAAGCTAGCAGTCAGGAATCGCGCAGCTCAGCAGGCAATAATCATGGAGCTGAGCTGGCAGGAATCACGCAACTCAGCAGGCAATACTCACGGACCTGAGCAGGCAGGAATCACGCAACTTAGCAGGCAATAATAATTGGAGCTGAAGGCTGTAATGAACTGGATAAGCAGACTCTAATCACGTGATTCAGCCGGCTCCTCTCTGGGGACTGAGCAGGCACTTATTATGCAGCTCAGCAAGCAAAAATCATGGAGCTGAGCAAGCAGGAATCACGCAGCTCAGCAGGCAATAATCATGGAGCTGAGCAAACAGGAATCACGCAGCTCAGCATGCAATAATCAAGAAGCTGAGCAGGCAGGAATCACGCAGCTCAGCAGGCAATAATCATGGAGCTGAGCAGACTGTAATGAAGTGGCTAAGCAGACTCTAATCACGTCACTCAGCCGGCTCCTAACCCGGTCTTGAGCAGGCACTAATCATGCAGCTGAGCAGGGATTAAGCATGCAGCTGAGCAAGCGCTAATCCCTTGATTCAGCAGACCCTGATCACGTGACTGAGCAGGCCCTGATCACGTGGCTGAGCATGCACTGATCACGTGACTGAGCATGCACTGATCACGTGACTGAGAGGCACTGATCACGGGACTGAGAGGCACTGATCACGTGACTGAGCATGCACTGATCAAGTGACTGAGAGGCACTGATCACTTGACTGAGAGGCGCTGATCACGTGACTGAGGGGCGCTGATCACGTGACTGAGAGGCGCTGATCACGTGGCTATCATGCACTGATCACGTGCTTCAGGAGGCAATAATCAAAGAGCTGAGCAGGCACTAATCACTTGGCTAAGAGGGCACTAATCACGGAGAGGAGCAGGAAATCGTCAAGGAGCTGAGCAAACTGTAATGAAGTGGTTAAGCAGACTCTAAACACGTGACGCAGCAGGCTCTACACCCGTGACTGAGCAGACACAATTTGGGCAGCTCAGCAGACACCAATGGTGCAGCTCAGCAGACACAAATGGTGCAGCTCAGCAGACACCAATCATGCAGCTCAGCAGGCAATACTCATGGAGCTCAGCAGGCAGGAATCACTCAGCTCAGCAGGCAAAGATCAAGGAGCTGAGCAGACTGCCATTAAGTGGCTAAGCAGACTCTAAACACGTGACTCAGCAGGCTTGACACCGGTGACTGAGCACACACGAATCTTGCAGCCCAGCAGACAATACTCCTGGAGCTGAGCAGGCAGGAATCACGCAGCTCAGCAGACAGTAATCAAGGAGCTGAGCAGGCACGAATCACGCAGCTCAGCAGGCAATAATCCTGGAGCTGAGCAAGCAGGAATCACGCAGCTCAGCAGGCAATAATCAAGAAGCAGAGCAGGCAGGAATCAGGCAGCTCAGCAGCCAATAATCAAGAAGCTAGCAGTCAGGAATCGCGCAGCTCAGCAGGCAATAATCATGGAGCTGAGCTGGCAGGAATCACGCAACTCAGCAGGCAATACTCACGGACCTGAGCAGGCAGGAATCACGCAACTTAGCAGGCAATAATAATTGGAGCTGAAGGCTGTAATGAACTGGATAAGCAGACTCTAATCACGTGATTCAGCCGGCTCCTCTCTGGGGACTGAGCAGGCACTTATTATGCAGCTCAGCAAGCAAAAATCATGGAGCTGAGCAAGCAGGAATCACGCAGCTCAGCAGGCAATAATCATGGAGCTGAGCAAACAGGAATCACGCAGCTCAGCATGCAATAATCAAGAAGCTGAGCAGGCAGGAATCACGCAGCTCAGCAGGCAATAAATATGGAGCTGAGCAAGCAGGAATCACGCACCTCAGCAGGCAATAATCAAGAAGCTGAGCAGGCAGGAATCACGCAGCTTAGCAGGCAATAATCATGGAGCTGAGCAGACTGTAATGAAGTGGCTAAGAAGACTCTAATCACGTCACTCAGCCGGCTCCTAACCCGGTCTTGAGCAGGCACTAATCACGCAGCTGAGCAGGGACTAATCACACAGCTGATCAGGCACGAGTCACGCAGCTGAGCAGGGATTAAGCATGCAGCTGAGCAAGCGCTAATCCCTTGATTCAGCAGACCCTGATCACGTGACTGAGCAGGCCCTGATCACGTGGCTGAGCATGCACTGATCACGTGACTGAGCATGCACTGATCACGTGACTGAGAGGCACTGATCACGTGACTGAGAGGCACTGATCACGTGACTGAGCATGCACTGATCACGTGACTGAGAGGCACTGATCACGTGACTGAGAGGCGCTGATCACGTGACTGAGGGGCGCTGATCACGTGACTGAGAGGCGCTGATCACGTGGCTATCATGCACTGATCACGTGCTTCAGGAGGCAATAATCAAAGAGCTGAGCAGGCACTAATCACTTGGCTAAGAGGGCACTAATCACGGAGAGGAGCAGGAAATCGTCAAGGAGCTGAGCAAACTGTAATGAAGTGGTTAAGCAGACTCTAAACACGTGACGCAGCAGGCTCTACACCCGTGACTGAGCAGACACAATTTGGGCAGCTCAGCAGACACCAATGGTGCAGCTCAGCAGACACAAATGGTGCAGCTCAGCAGACACCAATCATGCAGCTCAGCAGGCAATACTCATGGAGCTCAGCAGGCAGGAATCACTCAGCTCAGCAGGCAAAGATCAAGGAGCTGAGCAGACTGCCATTAAGTGGCTAAGCAGACTCTAAACACGTGACTCAGCAGGCTTGACACCGGTGACTGAGCACACACGAATCTTGCAGCCCAGCAGACAATACTCCTGGAGCTGAGCAGGCAGGAATCACGCAGCTCAGCAGACAGTAATCAAGGAGCTGAGCAGGCACGAATCACGCAGCTCAGCAGGCAATAATCCTGGAGCTGAGCAAGCAGGAATCACGCAGCTCAGCAGGCAATAATCAAGAAGCAGAGCAGGCAGGAATCAGGCAGCTCAGCAGCCAATAATCAAGAAGCTAGCAGTCAGGAATCGCGCAGCTCAGCAGGCAATAATCATGGAGCTGAGCTGGCAGGAATCACGCAACTCAGCAGGCAATACTCACGGACCTGAGCAGGCAGGAATCACGCAACTTAGCAGGCAATAATAATTGGAGCTGAAGGCTGTAATGAACTGGATAAGCAGACTCTAATCACGTGATTCAGCCGGCTCCTCTCTGGGGACTGAGCAGGCACTTATTATGCAGCTCAGCAAGCAAAAATCATGGAGCTGAGCAAGCAGGAATCACGCAGCTCAGCAGGCAATAATCATGGAGCTGAGCAAACAGGAATCACGCAGCTCAGCATGCAATAATCAAGAAGCTGAGCAGGCAGGAATCACGCAGCTCAGCAGGCAATAAATATGGAGCTGAGCAAGCAGGAATCACGCACCTCAGCAGGCAATAATCAAGAAGCTGAGCAGGCAGGAATCACGCAGCTTAGCAGGCAATAATCATGGAGCTGAGCAGACTGTAATGAAGTGGCTAAGAAGACTCTAATCACGTCACTCAGCCGGCTCCTAACCCGGTCTTGAGCAGGCACTAATCACGCAGCTGAGCAGGGACTAATCACACAGCTGATCAGGCACGAGTCACGCAGCTGAGCAGGGATTAAGCATGCAGCTGAGCAAGCGCTAATCCCTTGATTCAGCAGACCCTGATCACGTGACTGAGCAGGCCCTGATCACGTGGCTGAGCATGCACTGATCACGTGACTGAGCATGCACTGATCACGTGACTGAGAGGCACTGATCACGTGACTGAGAGGCACTGATCACGTGACTGAGCATGCACTGATCACGTGACTGAGAGGCACTGATCACGTGACTGAGAGGCGCTGATCACGTGACTGAGGGGCGCTGATCACGTGACTGAGAGGCGCTGATCACGTGGCTATCATGCACTGATCACGTGCTTCAGGAGGCAATAATCAAAGAGCTGAGCAGGCACTAATCACTTGGCTAAGAGGGCACTAATCACGGAGAGGAGCAGGAAATCGTCAAGGAGCTGAGCAAACTGTAATGAAGTGGTTAAGCAGACTCTAAACACGTGACGCAGCAGGCTCTACACCCGTGACTGAGCAGACACAATTTGGGCAGCTCAGCAGACACCAATGGTGCAGCTCAGCAGACACAAATGGTGCAGCTCAGCAGACACCAATCATGCAGCTCAGCAGGCAATACTCATGGAGCTGAGCAGGCAGGAATCACTCAGCTCAGCAGGCAAAGATCAAGGAGCTGAGCAGGCACGAATCTCGCAGCTCACCTGGCAAAAATCAAGGAGCTGAGCAGACTGCCATTAAGTGGCTAAGCAGACTCTAAACACGTGACTCAGTAGGCTTGACACCCGTGACTGAGCAGACACGAATCTTGCAGCCCAGCAGACAATACTCCTGGAGCTGAGCAGGCAGGAATCACGCAGCTCAGCAGACAGTAATCAAGGACCTGAGCAGGCAGGAATCAGGCAGCTCAGCAGCCAATAAGCAAGAAGCTAGCAGTCAGGAATCGCGCAGCTCAGCAGGCAATAATCCTGGAGATGAGCAAGCAGGAATCACGCAGCTCAGCAGACAATAAATATGGAGCTGATCAAGCAGGAATCACGCAGCTCAGCAGGCAATAATCAAGAAGCTGAGCAGGCAGGAATCACGCAGCTTAGCAGGCAATAATCATGGAGCTGAGCAGACTGTAATGAAGTGGCTAAGCAGACTCTAATCACGTCACTCAGCCGGCTCCTAACCCGGTCTTGAGCAGGCACTAATCACGCAGCTGAGCAGGGACTAATCACACAGCTGATCAGGCACGAGTCAGGCAGCTGAGCAGGGATTAAGCATGCAGCTGAGCAAGCGCTAATCCCTTGATTCAGCAGACCCTGATCACGTGACTTAGCAGGCCCTGATCACGTGGCTGAGCATGCACTGATCACGTGACTGAGCATGCACTGATCACGTGACTGAGAGGCACTGATCACGTGACTGAGAGGCACTGATCACGTGACTGAGCATGCACTGATCACGTGACTGAGAGGCACTGATCACGTGACTGAGAGGCGCTGATCACGTGACTGAGGGGGGCTGATCACGTGACTGAGAGGCGCTGATCACGTGGCTATCATGCACTGATCACGTGCTTCAGGAGGCAATAATCAAAGAGCTGAGCAGGCACTAATCACTTGGCTAAGAGGGCACTAATCACGGAGAGGAGCAGGAAATCGTCAAGGAGCTGAGCAAACTGTAATGAAGTGGTTAAGCAGACTCTAAACACGTGACGCAGCAGGCTCTACACCCGTGACTGAGCAGACACAATTTGGGCAGCTCAGCAGACACCAATGGTGCAGCTCAGCAGACACAAATGGTGCAGCTCAGCAGACACCAATCATGCAGCTCAGCAGGCAATACTCATGGAGCTGAGCAGGCAGGAATCACTCAGCTCAGCAGGCAAAGATCAAGGAGCTGAGCAGACTGCCATTAAGTGGCTAAGCAGACTCTAAACACGTGACTCAGCAGGCTTGACACCCGTGACTGAGCACACACGAATCTTGCAGCCCAGCAGACAATACTCCTGGAGCTGAGCAGGCAGGAATCACGCAGCTCAGCAGACAGTAATCAAGGAGCTGAGCAGGCACGAATCACGCAGCTCAGCAGGCAATAATCCTGGAGCTGAGCAAGCAGGAATCACGCAGCTCAGCAGGCAATAATCAAGAAGCAGAGCAGGCAGGAATCAGGCAGCTCAGCAGCCAATAAGCAAGAAGCTAGCAGTCAGGAATCGCGCAGCTCAGCAGGCAATAATCATGGAGCTGAGCTGGCAGGAATCACGCAACTCAGCAGGCAATACTCACGGACCTGAGCAGGCAGGAATAACGCAACTTAGCAGGCAATAATAATTGGAGCTGAAGGCTGTAATGAACTGGATAAGCAGACTCTAATCACGTGATTCAGCCGGCTCCTCTCTGGGGACTGAGCAGGCACTTATTATGCAGCTCAGCAAGCAAAAATCATGGAGCTGAGCAAGCAGGAATCACGCAGCTCAGCAGGCAATAATCATGGAGCTGAGCAAACAGGAATCACGCAGCTCAGCATGCAATAATCAAGAAGCTGAGCAGGCAGGAATCACGCAGCTCAGCAGGCAATAAATATGGAGCTGAGCAAGCAGGAATCACGCAGCTCAGCAGGCAATAATCAAGAAGCTGAGCAGGCAGGAATCACGCATCTTAGCAGGCAATCATCATGGAGCTGAGCAGACTGTAATGAAGTGGCTAAGCAGACTCTAATCACGTCACTCAGCCGGCTCCTAACCCGGTCTTGAGCAGGCACTAATCACGCAGCTGAGCAGGGACTAATCACACAGCTGATCAGGCACGAGTCACGCAGCTGAGCAGGGATTAAGCATGCAGCTGAGCAAGCGCTAATCCCTTGATTCAGCAGACCCTGATCACGTGACGGAGCAGGCCCTGATCACGTGGCTGAGCATGCACTGATCACGTGACTGAGAGGCACTGATCACGTGACTGAGAGGCACTGATCACGTGACTGAGAGGCACTGATCACGTGACTGAGAGGCGCTGATCACGTGACTGAGGGGCGCTGATCACGTGACTGAGAGGCGCTGATCACGTGGCTATCATGCACTGGTCACGTGCTTCAGGAGGCAATAATCAAAGAGCTGAGCAGGCACTAATCACTTGGCTAAGAGGGCACTAATCACGGAGAGGAGCAGGAAATCATCAAGGAGCTGAGCAAACTGTAATGAAGTGGTTAAGCAGACTCTAAACACGTGACGCAGCAGGCTCTACACCCGTGACTGAGCAGACACAATTTGGGCAGCTCAGCAGACACCAATGGTGCAGCTCAGCAGACACAAATGGTGCAGCTCAGCAGACACCAATCATGCAGCTCAGCAGGCAATACTCATGGAGCTGAGCAGGCAGGAATCACACAGCTCAGCAGGCAAAGATCAAGGAGCTGAGCAGGCACGAATCTCGCAGCTCAGCTGGCAAAAATCAAGGAGCTGAGCAGACTGCCATTAAGTGGCTAAGCAGACTCTAAACACGTGACTCAGCAGGCTTGACACCGGTGACTGAGCACACACGAATCTTGCAGCCCAGCAGGCAATACTCCTGGAGCTGAGCAGGCAGGAATCACGCAGCTCAGCAGACAGTAATCAAGGAGCTGAGCAGGCACGAATCACGCAGCTCAGCAGGCAATAATCCTGGAGCTGAGCAAGCAGGAATCACGCAGCTCAGCAGGCAATAATCAAGAAGCAGAGCAGGCAGGAATCAGGCAGCTCAGCAGCCAATAATCAAGAAGCTAGCAGTCAGGAATCGCGCAGCTCAGCAGGCAATAATCAAGGAGCTGAGCTGGCAGGAATCATGCAACTCAGCAGGCAATACTCACGGACCTGAGCAGGCAGGAATCACGCAACTTAGCAGGCAATAATAATTGGAGCTGAAGGCTGTAATGAACTGGATAAGCAGACTCTAATCACGTGATTCAGCCGGCTCCTCTCTGGGGACTGAGCAGGCACTTATTATGCAGCTCAGCAAGCAAAAATCATGGAGCTGAGCAAGCAGGAATCACGCAGCTCAGCAGGCAATAATCAAGAAGCTGAGCAGGCAGGAATCACGCAGCTCAGCAGGCAATAAATATGGAGCTGAGCAAGCAGGAATCACGCAGCTCAGCAGGCAATAATCAAGAAGATGAGCAGGCACGAATCACGCAGCTCAGCAGGCAATAATCCTGGAGCTGAGCAAGCAGGAATCACGCAGCTCAGCAGGCAATAATCAAGAAGCAGAGCAGGCAGGAATCAGGCAGCTCAGCAGCCAATAATCAAGAAGCTAGCAGTCAGGAATCGCGCAGCTCAGCAGGCAATAATCATGGAGCTGAGCTGGCAGGAATCACGCAACTCAGCAGGCAATACTCACGGACCTGAGCAGGCAGGAATCACGCAACTTAGCAGGCAATAATAATTGGAGCTGAAGGCTGTAATGAACTGGATAAGCAGACTCTAATCACGTGATTCAGCCGGCTCCTCTCTGGGGACTGAGCAGGCACTTATTATGCAGCTCAGCAAGCAAAAATCATGGAGCTGAGCAAGCAGGAATCACGCAGCTCAGCAGGCAATAATCATGGAGCTGAGCAAACAGGAATCACGCAGCTCAGCATGCAATAATCAAGAAGCTGAGCAGGCAGGAATCACGCAGCTCAGCAGGCAATAAATATGGAGCTGAGCAAGCAGGAATCACGCAGCTCAGCAGGCAATAATCAAGAAGCTGAGCAGGCAGGAATCACGCATCTTAGCAGGCAATCATCATGGAGCTGAGCAGACTGTAATGAAGTGGCTAAGCAGACTCTAATCACGTCACTCAACCGGCTCCTAACCCGGTCTTGAGCAGGCACTAATCACGCAGCTGAGCAGGGACTAATCACACAGCTGATCAGGCACGAGTCACGCAGCTGAGCAGGGATTAAGCATGCAGCTGAGCAAGCGCTAATCCCTTGATTCAGCAGACCCTGATCACGTGACTGAGCAGGCCTGATCACGTGGCTGAGCATGCACTGATCACGTGACTGAGAGGCACTGATCACGTGACTGAGAGGCGCTGATCACGTGACTGAGGGGCGCTGATCACGTGACTGAGAGGCGCTGATCACGTGGCTATCATGCACTGGTCACGTGCTTCAGGAGGCAATAATCAAAGAGCTGAGCAGGCACTAATCACTTGGCTAAGAGGGCACTAATCACGGAGAGGAGCAGGAAATGGTCAAGGAGCTGAGCAAACTGTAATGAAGTGGTTAAGCAGACTCTAAACACGTGACGCAGCAGGCTCTACACCCGTGACTGAGCAGACACAATTTGGGCAGCTCAGCAGACACAAATGGTGCAGCTCAGCAGACACAAATGGTGCAGCTCAGCAGACACCAATCATGCAGCTCAGCAGGCAATACTCATGGAGCTCAGCAGGCAGGAATCACACAGCTCAGCAGGCAAAGATCAAGGAGCTGAGCAGGCAAGAATCTCGCAGCTCAGCTGGCAAAAATCAAGGAGCTGAGCAGACTGCCATTAAGTGGCTAAGCAGACTCTAAACACGAGACTCAGCAGGCTTGACACCCGTGACTGAGCAGACACGAATCTTGCAGCCCAGCAGGCAATACTCCTGGAGCTGAGCAGGCAGGAATCACGCAGCTCAGCAGACAGTAATCAAGGAGCTGAGCAGGCACGAATCACGCAGCTCAGCAGGCAATAATCCTGGAGCTGAGCAAGCAGGAATCACGCAGCTCAGCAGGCAATAATCAAGAAGCAGAGCAGGCAGGAATCAGGCAGCTCAGCAGCCAATAATCAAGAAGCTAGCAGTCAGGAATCGCGCAGCTCAGCAGGCAATAATCATGGAGCTGAGCTGGCAGGAATCGCGCAGCTCAGCAGGCAATAATCAAGGAGCTGAGCTGGCAGGAATCATGCAACTCAGCAGGCAATACTCACGGACCTGAGCAGGCAGGAATCACGCAACTTAGCAGGCAATAATAATTGGAGCTGAAGGCTGTAATGAACTGGATAAGCAGACTCTAATCACGTGATTCAGCCGGCTCCTCTCTGGGGACTGAGCAGGCACTTATTATGCAGCTCAGCAAGCAAAAATCATGGAGCTGAGCAAGCAGGAATCACGCAGCTCAGCAGGCAATAATCAAGAAGCTGAGCAGGCAGGAATCACGCAGCTCAGCAGGCAATAAATATGGAGCTGAGCAAGCAGGAATCACGCAGCTCAGCAGGCAATAATCAAGAAGCTGAGCAGGCAGGAATCACGCAGCTTAGCAGGCAATCATCATGGAGCTGAGCAGACTGTAATGAAGTGGCTAAGCAGACTCTAATCACGTCACTCAGCCGGCTCCTAACCCGGTCTTGAGCAGGCACTAATCACGCAGCTGAGCAGGGACTAATCACACAGCTGATCAGGCACGAGTCACGCAGCTGAGCAGGGATTAAGCATGCAGCTGAGCAAGCGCTAATCCCTTGATTCAGCAGACCCTGATCACGTGACTGAGCAGGCCCTGATCACGTGGCTGAGCATGCACTGATCACGTGACTGAGCATGCACTGATCACGTGACTGAGAGGCACTGATCACGTGACTGAGCATGCACTGATCACGTGACTGAGAGGCACTGATCACGTGACTGAGAGGCGCTGATCACGTGACTGAGCATACACTGATCATGTGACTGAGAGGCACTGATCACGTGACTGAGAGGCGCTGATCACGTGACTGAGGGGCGCTGATCACGTGACTGAGAGGCGCTGATCACGTGGCTATCATGCACTGGTCACGTGCTTCAGGAGGCAATAATCAAAGAGCTGAGCAGGCACTAATCACTTGGCTAAGAGGGCACTAATCACGGAGAGGAGCAGGAAATCATCAAGGAGCTGAGCAAACTGTAATGAAGTGGTTAAGCAGACTCTAAACACGTGTCGCAGCAGGCTCTACACCCGTGACTGAGCAGACACAATTTGGGCAGCTCAGCAGACACCAATGGTGCAGCTCAGCAGACACAAATGGTGCAGCTCAGCAGACACCAATCATGCAGCTCAGCAGGCAATACTCATGGAGCTGAGCAGGCAGGAATCACACAGCTCAGCAGGCAAAGATCAAGGAGCTGAGCAGGCACGAATCTCGCAGCTCAGCTGGCAAAAATCAAGGAGCTGAGCAGACTGCCATTAAGTGGCTAAGCAGACTCTAAACACGTGACTCAGCAGGCTTGACACCCGTGACTGAGCACACACGAATCTTGCAGCCCAGCAGGCAATACTCCTGGAGCTGAGCAGGCAGGAATCACGCAGCTCAGCAGACAGTAATCAAGGAGCTGAGCAGGCACGAATCACGCAGCTCAGCAGGCAATAATCCTGGAGCTGAGCAAGCAGGAATCACGCAGCTCAGCAGGCAATAATCAAGAAGCAGAGCAGGCAGGAATCAGGCAGCTCAGCAGCCAATAATCAAGAAGCTAGCAGTCAGGAATCGCGCAGCTCAGCAGGCAATAATCAAGGAGCTGAGCTGGCAGGAATCACGCAACTCAGCAGGCAATACTCACGGACCTGAGCAGGCAGGAATCACGCAACTTAGCAGGCAATAATAATTGGAGCTGAAGGCTGTAATGAACTGGATAAGCAGACTCTAATCACGTGATTCAGCCGGCTCCTCTCTGGGGACTGAGCAGGCACTTATTATGCAGCTCAGCAAGCAAAAATCATGGAGCTGAGCAAGCAGGAATCACGCAGCTCAGCAGGCAATAATCAAGAAGCTGAGCAGGCAGGAATCACGCAGCTCAGCAGGCAATAAATATGGAGCTGAGCAAGCAGGAATCACGCAGCTCAGCAGGCAATAATCAAGAAGATGAGCAGGCACGAATCACGCAGCTCAGCAGGCAATAATCCTGGAGCTGAGCAAGCAGGAATCACGCAGCTCAGCAGGCAATAATCAAGAAGCAGAGCAGGCAGGAATCAGGCAGCTCAGCAGCCAATAATCAAGAAGCTAGCAGTCAGGAATCGCGCAGCTCAGCAGGCAATAATCATGGAGCTGAGCTGGCAGGAATCACGCAACTCAGCAGGCAATACTCACGGACCTGAGCAGGCAGGAATCACGCAACTTAGCAGGCAATAATAATTGGAGCTGAAGGCTGTAATGAACTGGATAAGCAGACTCTAATCACGTGATTCAGCCGGCTCCTCTCTGGGGACTGAGCAGGCACTTATTATGCAGCTCAGCAAGCAAAAATCATGGAGCTGAGCAAGCAGGAATCACGCAGCTCAGCAGGCAATAATCATGGAGCTGAGCAAACAGGAATCACGCAGCTCAGCATGCAATAATCAAGAAGCTGAGCAGGCAGGAATCACGCAGCTCAGCAGGCAATAAATATGGAGCTGAGCAAGCAGGAATCACGCAGCTCAGCAGGCAATAATCAAGAAGCTGAGCAGGCAGGAATCACGCATCTTAGCAGGCAATCATCATGGAGCTGAGCAGACTGTAATGAAGTGGCTAAGCAGACTCTAATCACGTCACTCAACCGGCTCCTAACCCGGTCTTGAGCAGGCACTAATCACGCAGCTGAGCAGGGACTAATCACACAGCTGATCAGGCACGAGTCACGCAGCTGAGCAGGGATTAAGCATGCAGCTGAGCAAGCGCTAATCCCTTGATTCAGCAGACCCTGATCACGTGACTGAGCAGGCCTGATCACGTGGCTGAGCATGCACTGATCACGTGACTGAGAGGCACTGATCACGTGACTGAGAGGCGCTGATCACGTGACTGAGGGGCGCTGATCACGTGACTGAGAGGCGCTGATCACGTGGCTATCATGCACTGGTCACGTGCTTCAGGAGGCAATAATCAAAGAGCTGAGCAGGCACTAATCACTTGGCTAAGAGGGCACTAATCACGGAGAGGAGCAGGAAATGGTCAAGGAGCTGAGCAAACTGTAATGAAGTGGTTAAGCAGACTCTAAACACGTGACGCAGCAGGCTCTACACCCGTGACTGAGCAGACACAATTTGGGCAGCTCAGCAGACACAAATGGTGCAGCTCAGCAGACACAAATGGTGCAGCTCAGCAGACACCAATCATGCAGCTCAGCAGGCAATACTCATGGAGCTCAGCAGGCAGGAATCACACAGCTCAGCAGGCAAAGATCAAGGAGCTGAGCAGGCAAGAATCTCGCAGCTCAGCTGGCAAAAATCAAGGAGCTGAGCAGACTGCCATTAAGTGGCTAAGCAGACTCTAAACACGAGACTCAGCAGGCTTGACACCCGTGACTGAGCAGACACGAATCTTGCAGCCCAGCAGGCAATACTCCTGGAGCTGAGCAGGCAGGAATCACGCAGCTCAGCAGACAGTAATCAAGGAGCTGAGCAGGCACGAATCACGCAGCTCAGCAGGCAATAATCCTGGAGCTGAGCAAGCAGGAATCACGCAGCTCAGCAGGCAATAATCAAGAAGCAGAGCAGGCAGGAATCAGGCAGCTCAGCAGCCAATAATCAAGAAGCTAGCAGTCAGGAATCGCGCAGCTCAGCAGGCAATAATCATGGAGCTGAGCTGGCAGGAATCGCGCAGCTCAGCAGGCAATAATCAAGGAGCTGAGCTGGCAGGAATCATGCAACTCAGCAGGCAATACTCACGGACCTGAGCAGGCAGGAATCACGCAACTTAGCAGGCAATAATAATTGGAGCTGAAGGCTGTAATGAACTGGATAAGCAGACTCTAATCACGTGATTCAGCCGGCTCCTCTCTGGGGACTGAGCAGGCACTTATTATGCAGCTCAGCAAGCAAAAATCATGGAGCTGAGCAAGCAGGAATCACGCAGCTCAGCAGGCAATAATCAAGAAGCTGAGCAGGCAGGAATCACGCAGCTCAGCAGGCAATAAATATGGAGCTGAGCAAGCAGGAATCACGCAGCTCAGCAGGCAATAATCAAGAAGCTGAGCAGGCAGGAATCACGCAGCTTAGCAGGCAATCATCATGGAGCTGAGCAGACTGTAATGAAGTGGCTAAGCAGACTCTAATCACGTCACTCAGCCGGCTCCTAACCCGGTCTTGAGCAGGCACTAATCACGCAGCTGAGCAGGGACTAATCACACAGCTGATCAGGCACGAGTCACGCAGCTGAGCAGGGATTAAGCATGCAGCTGAGCAAGCGCTAATCCCTTGATTCAGCAGACCCTGATCACGTGACTGAGCAGGCCCTGATCACGTGGCTGAGCATGCACTGATCACGTGACTGAGCATGCACTGATCACGTGACTGAGAGGCACTGATCACGTGACTGAGCATGCACTGATCACGTGACTGAGAGGCACTGATCACGTGACTGAGAGGCGCTGATCACGTGACTGAGCATACACTGATCATGTGACTGAGAGGCACTGATCACGTGACTGAGAGGCGCTGATCACGTGACTGAGGGGCGCTGATCACGTGACTGAGAGGCGCTGATCACGTGGCTATCATGCACTGGTCACGTGCTTCAGGAGGCAATAATCAAAGAGCTGAGCAGGCACTAATCACTTGGCTAAGAGGGCACTAATCACGGAGAGGAGCAGGAAATCGTCAAGGAGCTGAGCAAACTGTAATGAAGTGGTTAAGCAGACTCTAAACACGTGTCGCAGCAGGCTCTACACCCGTGACTGAGCAGACACAATTTGGGCAGCTCAGCAGACACCAATGGTGCAGCTCAGCAGACACAAATGGTGCAGCTCAGCAGACACCAATCATGCAGCTCAGCAGGCAATACTCATGGAGCTGAGCAGGCAGGAATCACACAGCTCAGCAGGCAAAGATCAAGGAGCTGAGCAGGCACGAATCTCGCAGCTCAGCTGGCAAAAATCAAGGAGCTGAGCAGACTGCCATTAAGTGGCTAAGCAGACTCTAAACACGAGACTCAGCAGGCTGGACACCCGTGACTGAGCAGACACGAATCTTGCAGCCCAGCAGGCAATACTCCTGGAGCTGAGCAGGCAGGAATCACGCAGCTCAGCAGGCAAAGATCAAGGAGCTGAGCAGGCACGAATCTCGCAGCTCAGCTGGCAAAAATCAAGGAGCTGAGCAGGCTGCCATTAAGTGGCTAAGCAGACTCTAAACACGAGACTCAGCAGGCTTGACACCCGTGACTGAGCAGACACGAATCTTGCAGCCCAGCAGGCAATACTCCTGGAGCTGAGCAGGCAGGAATCACGCAGCTCAGCAGACAGTAATCAAGGAGCTGAGCAGGCACGAATCACGCAGCTCAGCAGGCAATAATCCTGGAGCTGAGCAAGCAGGAATCACGCAGCTCAGCAGGCAATAATCAAGAAGCAGAGCAGGCAGGAATCAGGCAGCTCAGCAGCCAATAATCATGAAGCTAGCAGTCAGGAATCGCGCAGCTCAGCAGGCAATAATCATGGAGCTGAGCTGGCAGGAATCGCGCAGCTCAGCAGGCAATAATCAAGGAGCTGAGCTGGCAGGAATCATGCAACTCAGCAGGCAATACTCACGGACCTGAGCAGGCAGGAATCACGCAACTTAGCAGGCAATAATAATTGGAGCTGAAGGCTGTAATGAACTGGATAAGCAGACTCTAATCACGTGATTCAGCCGGCTCCTCTCTGGGGACTGAGCAGGCACTTATTATGCAGCTCAGCAAGCAAAAATCATGGAGCTGAGCAAGCAGGAATCACGCAGCTCAGCAGGCAATAATCAAGAAGCTGAGCAGGCAGGAATCACGCAGCTCAGCAGGCAATAAATATGGAGCTGAGCAAGCAGGAATCACGCAGCTCAGCAGGCAATAATCAAGAAGCTGAGCAGGCAGGAATCACGCAGCTTAGCAGGCAATCATCATGGAGCTGAGCAGACTGTAATGAAGTGGCTAAGCAGACTCTAATCACGTCACTCAGCCGGCTCCTAACCCGGTCTTGAGCAGGCACTAATCACGCAGCTGAGCAGGGACTAATCACACAGCTGATCAGGCACGAGTCACGCAGCTGAGCAGGGATTAAGCATGCAGCTGAGCAAGCGCTAATCCCTTGATTCAGCAGACCCTGATCACGTGACTGAGCAGGCCCTGATCACGTGGCTGAGCATGCACTGATCACGTGACTGAGCATGCACTGATCACGTGACTGAGAGGCACTGATCACGTGACTGAGCATGCACTGATCACGTGACTGAGAGGCACTGATCACGTGACTGAGAGGCGCTGATCACGTGACTGAGCATACACTGATCATGTGACTGAGAGGCACTGATCACGTGACTGAGAGGCGCTGATCACGTGACTGAGGGGCGCTGATCACGTGACTGAGAGGCGCTGATCACGTGGCTATCATGCACTGGTCACGTGCTTCAGGAGGCAATAATCAAAGAGCTGAGCAGGCACTAATCACTTGGCTAAGAGGGCACTAATCACGGAGAGGAGCAGGAAATCGTCAAGGAGCTGAGCAAACTGTAATGAAGTGGTTAAGCAGACTCTAAACACGTGACGCAGCAGGCTCTACACCCGTGACTGAGCAGACACAATTTGGGCAGCTCAGCAGACACCAATGGTGCAGCTCAGCAGACACAAATGGTGCAGCTCAGCAGACACCAATCATGCAGCTCAGCAGGCAATACTCATGGAGCTGAGCAGGCAGGAATCACACAGCTCAGCAGGCAAAGATCAAGGAGCTGAGCAGGCACGAATCTCGCAGCTCAGCTGGCAAAAATCAAGGAGCTGAGCAGACTGCCATTAAGTGGCTAAGCAGACTCTAAACACGAGACTCAGCAGGCTTGACACCCGTGACTGAGCAGACACGAATCTTGCAGCCCAGCAGGCAATACTCCTGGAGCTGAGCAGGCAGGAATCACGCAGCTCAGCAGACAGTAATCAAGGAGCTGAGCAGGCACGAATCACGCAGCTCAGCAGGCAATAATCCTGGAGCTGAGCAAGCAGGAATCACGCAGCTCAGCAGGCAATAATCAAGAAGCAGAGCAGGCAGGAATCAGGCAGCTCAGCAGCCAATAATCAAGAAGCTAGCAGTCAGGAATCGCGCAGCTCAGCAGGCAATAATCATGGAGCTGAGCTGGCAGGAATCGCGCAGCTCAGCAGGCAATAATCAAGGAGCTGAGCTGGCAGGAATCATGCAACTCAGCAGGCAATACTCACGGACCTGAGCAGGCAGGAATCACGCAACTTAGCAGGCAATAATAATTGGAGCTGAAGGCTGTAATGAACTGGATAAGCAGACTCTAATCACGTGATTCAGCCGGCTCCTCTCTGGGGACTGAGCAGGCACTTATTATGCAGCTCAGCAAGCAAAAATCATGGAGCTGAGCAAGCAGGAATCACGCAGCTCAGCAGGCAATAATCAAGAAGCTGAGCAGGCAGGAATCACGCAGCTCAGCAGGCAATAAATATGGAGCTGAGCAAGCAGGAATCACGCAGCTCAGCAGGCAATAATCAAGAAGCTGAGCAGGCAGGAATCACGCAGCTTAGCAGGCAATCATCATGGAGCTGAGCAGACTGTAATGAAGTGGCTAAGCAGACTCTAATCACGTCACTCAGCCGGCTCCTAACTTGGTCTTGAGCAGGCACTAATCACGCAGCTGAGCAGGGACTAATCACACAGCTGATCAGGCACGAGTCACGCAGCTGAGCAGGGATTAAGCATGCAGCTGAGCAAGCGCTAATCCCTTGATTCAGCAGACCCTGATCACGTGACTGAGCAGGCCCTGATCACGTGGCTGAGCATGCACTGATCACGTGACTGAGCATGCACTGATCACGTGACTGAGAGGCACTGATCACGTGACTGAGCATGCACTGATCACGTGACTGAGCATACACTGATCACGTGACTGAGAGGCACTGATCACGTGACTGAGAGGCGCTGATCACGTGACTGAGGGGCGCTGATCACGTGACTGAGAGGCGCTGATCACGTGGCTATCATGCACTGATCACGTGCTTCAGGAGGCAATAATCAAAGAGCTGAGCAGGCACTAATCACTTGGCTAAGAGGGCACTAATCACAGAGAGGAGCAGGAAATCGTCAAGGAGCTGAGCAAACTGTAATGAAGTGGTTAAGCAGACTCTAAACACGTGACGCAGCAGGCTCTACACCCGTGACTGAGCAGACACAATTTGGGCAGCTCAGCAGACACCAATGGTGCAGCTCAGCAGACACAAATGGTGCAGCTCAGCAGACACCAATCATGCAGCTCAGCAGGCAATACTCATGGAGCTGAGCAGGCAGGAATCACACAGCTCAGCAGGCAAAGATCAAGGAGCTGAGCAGGCACGAATCTCGCAGCTCAGCTGGCAAAAATCAAGGAGCTGAGCAGACTGCCATTAAGTGGCTAAGCAGACTCTAAACACGTGACTCAGCAGGCTTGACACCCGTGACTGAGCACACACGAATCTTGCAGCCCAGCAGGCAATACTCCTGGAGCTGAGCAGGCAGGAATCACGCAGCTCAGCAGACAGTAATCAAGGAGCTGAGCAGGCACGAATCACGCAGCTCAGCAGGCAATAATCCTGGAGCTGAGCAAGCAGGAATCACGCAGCTCAGCAGGCAATAATCAAGAAGCAGAGCAGGCAGGAATCAGGCAGCTCAGCAGCCAATAATCAAGAAGCTAGCAGTCAGGAATCGCGCAGCTCAGCAGGCAATAATCAAGGAGCTGAGCTGGCAGGAATCATGCAACTCAGCAGGCAATACTCACGGACCTGAGCAGGCAGGAATCACGCAACTTAGCAGGCAATAATAATTGGAGCTGAAGGCTGTAATGAACTGGATAAGCAGACTCTAATCACGTGATTCAGCCGGCTCCTCTCTGGGGACTGAGCAGGCACTTATTATGCAGCTCAGCAAGCAAAAATCATGGAGCTGAGCAAGCAGGAATCACGCAGCTCAGCAGGCAATAATCAAGAAGCTGAGCAGGCAGGAATCACGCTGCTCAGCAGGCAATAAATATGGAGCTGAGCAAGCAGGAATCACGCAGCTCAGCAGGCAATAATCAAGAAGCTGAGCAGGCACGAATCACGCAGCTAAGCAGGCAATAATCCTGGAGCTGAGCAAGCAGGAATCACGCAGCTCAGCAGGCAATAATCAAGAAGCAGAGCAGGCAGGAATCAGGCAGCTCAGCAGCCAATAATCAAGAAGCTAGCAGTCAGGAATCGCGCAGCTCAGCAGGCAATAATCATGGAGCTGAGCTGGCAGGAATCATGCAACTCAGCAGGCAATACTCACGGACCTGAGCAGGCAGGAATCACGCAACTTAGCAGGCAATAATAATTGGAGCTGAAGGCTGTAATGAACTGGATAAGCAGTCTCTAATCACGTGATTCAGCCGGCTCCTCTCTGGGGACTGAGCAGGCACTTATTATGCAGCTCAGCAAGCAAAAATCATGGAGCTGAGCAAGCAGGAATCACGCAGCTCAGCATGCAATAATCAAGAAGCTGAGCCGGCAGGAATCACGCAGCTCAGCAGGCAATAAATATGGAGCTGAGCAAGCAGGAATCACGCAGCTCAGCAGGCAATAATCAAGAAGCTGAGCAGGCAGGAATCACGCATCTTAGCAGGCAATCATCATGGAGCTGAGCAGACTGTAATGAAGTGGCTAAGCAGACTCTAATCACGTCACTCAGCCGGCTCCTAACCCGGTCTTGAGCAGGCACTAATCACGCAGCTGAGCAGGGACTAATCACACAGCTGATCAGGCACGAGTCACGCAGCTGAGCAGGGATTGAGCATGCAGCTGAGCAAGCGCTAATCCCTTGATTCAGCAGACCCTGATCACGTGACTTAGCAGGCCCTGATCACGTGACTGAGCATACACTGATCACGTGACTGAGAGGCACTGATCACGTGACTGAGAGGCGCTGATCACGTGACTGAGGGGCGCTGATCACGTGACTGAGAGGCGCTGATCACGTGGCTATCATGCACTGGTCACGTGCTTCAGGAGGCAATAATCAAAGAGCTGAGCAGGCACTAATCACTTGGCTAAGAGGGCACTAATCACGGAGAGGAGCAGGAAATCGTCAAGGAGCTGAGCAAACTGTAATGAAGTGGTTAAGCAGACTCTAAACACGTGACGCAGCAGGCTCTACACCCGTGACTGAGCAGACACAATTTGGGCAGCTCAGCAGACACCAATGGTGCAGCTCAGCAGACACAAATGGTGCAGCTCAGCAGACACCAATCATGCAGCTCAGCAGGCAATACTCATGGAGCTGAGCAGGCAGGAATCACACAGCTCAGCAGGCAAAGATCAAGGAGCTGAGCAGGCACGAATCTCGCAGCTCAGCTGGCAAAAATCAAGGAGCTGAGCAGACTGCCATTAAGTGGCTAAGCAGACTCTAAACACGAGACTCAGCAGGCTTGACACCCGTGACTGAGCACACACGAATCTTGCAGCACAGCAGGCAATACTCCTGGAGCTGAGCAGGCAGGAATCACGCAGCTCAGCAGACAGTAATCAAGGAGCTGAGCAGGCACGAATCACGCAGCTCAGCAGGCAATAATCCTGGAGCTGAGCAAGCAGGAATCACGCAGCTCAGCAGGCAATAATCAAGAAGCAGAGCAGGCAGGAATCAGGCAGCTCAGCAGCCAATAATCAAGAAGCTAGCAGTCAGGAATCGCGCAGCTCAGCAGGCAATAATCATGGAGCTGAGCTGGCAGGAATCGCGCAGCTCAGCAGGCAATAATCAAGGAGCTGAGCTGGCAGGAATCATGCAACTCAGCAGGCAATACTCACGGACCTGAGCAGGCAGGAATCACGCAACTTAGCAGGCAATAACAATTGGAGCTGAAGGCTGTAATGAACTGGATAAGCAGACTCTAATCACGTGATTCAGCCGGCTCCTCTCTGGGGACTGAGCAGGCACTTATTATGCAGCTCAGCAAGCAAAAATCATGGAGCTGAGCAAGCAGGAATCACGCAGCTCAGCAGGCAATAATCAAGAAGCTGAGCAGGCAGGAACCACGCAGCTCAGCAGGCAATAAATATGGAGCTGAGCAAGCAGGAATCACGCAGCTCAGCAGGCAATAATCAAGAAGCTGAGCAGGCAGGAATCACGCAGCTTAGCAGGCAATCATCATGGAGCTGAGCAGACTGTAATGAAGTGGCTAAGCAGACTCTAATCACGTCACTCAGCCGGCTCCTAACCCGGTCTTGAGCAGGCACTAATCACGCAGCTGAGCAGGGACTAATCACACAGCTGATCAGGCACGAGTCACGCAGCTGAGCAGGGATTAAGCATGCAGCTGAGCAAGCGCTAATCCCTTGATTCAGCAGACCCTGATCACGTGACTGAGCAGGCCCTGACCACGTGGCTGAGCATGCACTGATCACGTGACTGAGCATGCACTGATCACGTGACTGAGCATGCACTGATCACGTGACTGAGAGGCACTGATCACGTGACTGAGAGGCACTGATCACGTGACTGAGCATACACTGATCACGTGACTGAGAGGCACTGATCACGTGACTGAGAGGCGCTGATCACGTGACTGAGGGGCGCTGATCACGTGACTGAGAGGCGCTGATCACGTGAAGGAGGGGCGCTGATCACGTGACTGAGAGGCGCTGATCACGTGGCTATCATGCACTGATCACGTGCTTCAGGAGGCAATAATCAAAGAGCTGAGCAGGCACTAATCACTTGGCTAAGAGGGCACTAATCACGGAGAGGAGCAGGAAATCGTCAAGGAGCTGAGCAAACTGTAATGAAGTGGTTAAGCAGACTCTAAACACGTGACGCAGCAGGCTCTACACCCGTGACTGAGCAGACACAATTTGGGCAGCTCAGCAGACACCAATGGTGCAGCTCAGCAGACACAAATGGTGCAGCTCAGCAGACACCAATCATGCAGCTCAGCAGGCAATACTCATGGAGCTGAGCAGGCAGGAATCACACAGCTCAGCAGGCAAAGATCAAGGAGCTGAGCAGGCACGAATCTCGCAGCTCAGCTGGCAAAAATCAAGGAGCTGAGCAGACTGCCATTAAGTGGCTAAGCAGACTCTAAACACGTGACTCAGCAGGCTTGACACCCGTGACTGAGCACACACGAATCTTGCAGCCCAGCAGGCAATACTCCTGGAGCTGAGCAGGCAGGAATCACGCAGCTCAGCAGACAGTAATCAAGGAGCTGAGCAGGCACGAATCACGCAGCTCAGCAGGCAAAAATCCTGGAGCTGAGCAAGCAGGAATCACGCAGCTCAGCAGGCAATAATCAAGAAGCAGAGCAGGCAGGAATCAGGCAGCTCAGCAGCCAATAATCAAGAAGCTAGCAGTCAGGAATCGCGCAGCACAGCAGGCAATAATCAAGGAGCTGAGCTGGCAGGAATCATGCAACTCAGCAGGCAATACTCACGGACCTGAGCAGGCAGGAATCACGCAACTTAGCAGGCAATAACAATTGGAGCTGAAGGCTGTAATGAACTGGATAAGCAGACTCTAATCACGTGATTCAGCCGGCTCCTCTCTGGGGACTGAGCAGGCACTTATTATGTAGCTCAGCAAGCAAAAATCATGGAGCTGAGCAAGCAGGAATCACGCAGCTCAGCAGGCAATAATCAAGAAGCTGAGCAGGCAGGAATCACGCAGCTCAGCAGGCAATAAATATGGAGCTGAGCAAGCAGGAATCACGCAGCTCAGCAGGCAATAATCAAGAAGCTGAGCAGGCACGAATCACGCAGCTCAGCAGGCAATAATCCTGGAGCTGAGCAAGCAGGAATCACGCAGCTCAGCAGGCAATAATCAAGAAGCAGAGCAGGCAGGAATCAGGCAGCTCAGCAGCCAATAATCAAGAAGCTAGCAGTCAGGAATCGCGCAGCTCAGCAGGCAATAATCATGGAGCTGAGCTGGCAGGAATCATGCAACTCAGCAGGCAATACTCACGGACCTGAGCAGGCAGGAATCACGCAACTTAGCAGGCAATAATAATTGGAGCTGAAGGCTGTAATGAACTGGATAAGCAGACTCTAATCACGTGATTCAGCCGGCTCCTCTCTGGGACTGAGCAGGCACTTATTATGCAGCTCAGCAAGCAAAAATCATGGAGCTGAGCAAGCAGGAATCACGCAGCTCAGCAGGCAATAAATATGGAGCTGAGCAAGCAGGAATCACGCAGCTCAGCAGGCAATAATCAAGAAGCTGAGCAGGCAGGAATCACGCATCTTAGCAGGCAATCATCATGGAGCTGAGCAGACTGTAATGAAGTGGCTAAGCAGACTCTAATCACGTCACTCAGCCGGCTCCTAACCCGGTCTTGAGCAGGCACTAATCACGGAGCTGAGCAGGGACTAATCACACAGCTGATCAGGCACGAGTCAGGCAGCTGAGCAGGGATTAAGCATGCAGCTGAGCAAGCGCTAATCCCTTGATTCAGCAGACCCTGATCACCTGACTGAGCAGGCCCTGATCACGTGGCTGAGCATGCACTGATCACGTGACTGAGCATGCACTGATCACGTGACTGAGAGGCGCTGATCACGTGACTGAGCATGCACTGATCACGTGACTGAGAGGCACTGATCACGTGACTGAGAGGCGCTGATCACGTGACTGAGCATACACTGATCACGTGACTGAGAGGCACTGATCACGTGACTGAGAGGCGCTGATCACGTGACTGAGGGGCGCTGATCACGTGACTGAGAGGCGCTGATCACGTGGCTATCATGCACTGGTCACGTGCTTCAGGAGGCAATAATCAAAGAGCTGAGCAGGCACTAATCACTTGGCTAAGAGGGCACTAATCACCGAGAGGAGCAGGAAATCGTCAAGGAGCTGAGCAAACTGTAATGAAGTGGTTAAGCAGACTCTAAACACGTGACGCAGCAGGCTCTACACCCGTGACTGAGCAGACACAATTTGGGCAGCTCAGCAGACACCAATGGTGCAGCTCAGCAGACACAAATGGTGCAGCTCAGCAGACACCAATCATGCAGCTCAGCAGGCAATACTCATGGAGCTGAGCAGGCAGGAATCACACAGCTCAGCAGGCAAAGATCAAGGAGCTGAGCAGGCACGAATCTCGCAGCTCAGCTGGCAAAAATCAAGGAGCTGAGCAGACTGCCATTAAGTGGCTAAGCAGACTCTAAACATGAGACTCAGCAGGCTTGACACCCGTGACTGAGCAGACACGAATCTTGCAGCCCAGCAGGCAATACTCCTGGAGCTGAGCAGGCAGGAATCACGCAGCTCAGCAGACAGTAATCAAGGAGCTGAGCAGGCACGAATCACGCAGCTCAGCAGGCAATAATCCTGGAGCTGAGCAAGCAGGAATCACGCAGCTCAGCAGGCAATAATCAAAAAGCAGAGCAGGCAGGAATCAGGCAGCTCAGCAGCCAATAATCAAGAAGCTAGCAGTCAGGAATCGCGCAGCTCAGCAGGCAATAATCATGGAGCTGAGCTGGCAGGAATCACGCAACTCAGCAGGCAATAATAATTGGAGCTGAAGGCTGTAATGAACTGGATAAGCAGACTCTAATCACGTGATTCAGCCGGCTCCTCTCTGGGGACTGAGCAGGCACTTATTATGCAGCTCAGCAAGCAAAAATCATGGAGCTGAGCAAGCAGGAATCACGCAGCTCAGCAGGCAATAATCATGGAGCTGAGCAAACAGGAATCACGCAGCTCAGCAGGCAATAATCAAGAAGCTAGCAGTCAGGAATCGCGCAGCTCAGCAGGCAATAATCAAGGAGCTGAGCTGGCAGGAATCATGCAACTCAGCAGGCAATACTCACGGACCTGAGCAGGCAGGAATCACGCAACTTAGCAGGCAATAATAATTGGAGCTGAAGGCTGTAATGAACTGGATAAGCAGACTCTAATCACGTGATTCAGCCGGCTCCTCTCTGGGGACTGAGCAGGCACTTATTATGCAGCTCCGCAAGCAAAAATCATGGAGCTGAGCAAGCAGGAATCACGCAGCTCAGCAGGCAATAATCAAGAAGCTGAGCAGGCAGGAATCACGCAGCTCAGCAGGCAATAAATATGGAGCTGAGCAAGCAGGAATCACGCAGCTCAGCAGGCAATAATCAAGAAGCTGAGCAGGCACGAATCACGCAACTTAGCAGGCAATAATAATTGGAGCTGAAGGCTGTAATGAACTGGATAAGCAGACTCTAATCACGTGATTCAGCCGGCTCCTCTCTGGGGACTGAGCAGGCACTTATTATGCAGCTCAGCAAGCAAAAATCATGGAGCTGAGCAAGCAGGAATCACGCAGCTCAGCAGGCAATAATCAAGAAGCTGAGCAGGCAGGAATCACGCTGCTCAGCAGGCAATAAATATGGAGCTGAGCAAGCAGGAATCACGCAGCTCAGCAGGCAATAATCAAGAAGCTGAGCAGGCAGGAATCACGCAGCTTAGCAGGCAATCATCATGGAGCTGAGCAGACTGTAATGAAGTGGCTAAGCAGACTCTAATCACGTCACTCAGCCGGCTCCTAACCCGGTCTTGAGCAGGCACTAATCACGCAGCTGAGCAGGGACTAATCACACAGCTGATCAGGCACGAGTCACGCAGCTGAGCAGGGATTAAGCATGCAGCTGAGCAAGCGCTAATCCCTTGATTCAGCAGACCCTGATCACGTGACTTAGCAGGCCCTGATCACGTGGCTGAGCATGCACTGATCACGTGACTGAGCATGCACTGATCACGTGACTGAGAGGCACTGATCACGTGACTGAGAGGCACTGATCACGTGACTGAGCATACACTGATCACGTGACTGAGAGGCACTGATCACGTGACTGAGAGGCGCTGATCACGTGAAGGAGGGGCGCTGATCACGTGACTGAGAGGCGCTGATCACGTGGCTATCATGCACTGATCACGTGCTTCAGGAGGCAATAATCAAAGAGCTGAGCAGGCACTAATCACTTGGCTAAGAGGGCACTAATCACGGAGAGGAGCAGGAAATCGTCAAGGAGCTGAGCAAACTGTAATGAAGTGGTTAAGCAGACTCTAAACACGTGACGCAGCAGGCTCTACACCCGTGACTGAGCAGACACAATTTGGGCAGCTCAGCAGACACCAATGGTGCAGCTCAGCAGACACAAATGGTGCAGCTCAGCAGACACCAATCATGCAGCTCAGCAGGCAATACTCATGGAGCTGAGCAGGCAGGAATCACACAGCTCAGCAGGCAAAGATCAAGGAGCTGAGCAGGCACGAATCTCGCAGCTCAGCTGGCAAAAATCAAGGAGCTGAGCAGACTGCCATTAAGTGGCTAAGCAGACTCTAAACACGAGACTCAGCAGGCTGGACACCCGTGACTGAGCAGACACGAATCATGCAGCCCAGCAGGCAATACTCCTGGAGCTGAGCAGGCAGGAATCACGCAGCTCAGCAGACAGTAATCAAGGAGCTGAGCAGGCACGAATCACGCAGCTCAGCAGGCAATAATCCTGGAGCTGAGCAAGCAGGAATCACGCAGCTCAGCAGGCAATAATCAAGAAGCAGAGCAGGCAGGAATCAGGCAGCTCAGCAGCCAATAATCAAGAAGCTAGCAGTCAGGAATCGCGCAGCTCAGCAGGCAATAATCAAGGAGCTGAGCTGGCAGGAATCATGCAACTCAGCAGGCAATAATAATTGGAGCTGAAGGCTGTAATGAACTGGATAAGCAGACTCTAATCACGCGATTCAGCCGGCTCCTCTCTGGGGACTGAGCAGGCACTTATTATGCAGCTCAGCAAGCAAAAATCATGGAGCTGAGCAAGCAGGAATCACGCAGCTCAGCAGGCAATAATCATGGAGCTGAGCAAACAGGAATCACGCAGCTCAGCATGCAATAATCAAGAAGCTGAGCAGGCAGGAATCACGCAGCTCAGCAGGCAATAATCATGGAGCAGAGCAGGCAGGAATCAGGCAGCTCAGCAGCCAATAATCAAGAAGCTAGCAGTCAGGAATCGCGCAGCTCAGCAGGCAATAATCAAGGAGCTGAGCTGGCAGGAATCATGCAACTCAGCAGGCAATACTCACGGACCTGAGCAGGCAGGAATCACGCAACTTAGCAGGCAATAATAATTGGAGCTGAAGGCTGTAATGAACTGGATAAGCAGACTCTAATCACGTGATTCAGCCGGCTCCTCTCTGGGGACTGAGCAGGCACTTATTATGCAGCTCAGCAAGCAAAAATCATGGAGCTGAGCAAGCAGGAATCACGCAGCTCAGCAGGCAATAATCAAGAAGCTGAGCAGGCAGGAATCACGCTGCTCAGCAGGCAATAAATATGGAGCTGAGCAAGCAGGAATCACGCAGCTCAGCAGGCAATAATCAAGAAGCTGAGCAGGCACGAATCACGCAGCTAAGCAGGCAATAATCCTGGAGCTGAGCAAGCAGGAATCACGCAGCTCAGCAGGCAATAATCAAGAAGCAGAGCAGGCAGGAATCAGGCAGCTCAGCAGCCAATAATCAAGAAGCTAGCAGTCAGGAATCGCGCAGCTCAGCAGGCAATAATCATGGAGCTGAGCTGGCAGGAATCATGCAACTCAGCAGGCAATACTCACGGACCTGAGCAGGCAGGAATCACGCAACTTAGCAGGCAATAATAATTGGAGCTGAAGGCTGTAATGAACTGGATAAGCAGTCTCTAATCACGTGATTCAGCCGGCTCCTCTCTGGGGACTGAGCAGGCACTTATTATGCAGCTCAGCAAGCAAAAATCATGGAGCTGAGCAAGCAGGAATCACGCAGCTCAGCAGGCAATAATCATGGAGCTGAGCAAACAGGAATCACGCAGCTCAGCATGCAATAATCAAGAAGCTGAGCCGGCAGGAATCACGCAGCTCAGCAGGCAATAAATATGGAGCTGAGCAAGCAGGAATCACGCAGCTCAGCAGGCAATAATCAAGAAGCTGAGCAGGCAGGAATCACGCATCTTAGCAGGCAATCATCATGGAGCTGAGCAGACTGTAATGAAGTGGCTAAGCAGACTCTAATCACGTCACTCAGCCGGCTCCTAACCCGGTCTTGAGCAGGCACTAATCACGCAGCTGAGCAGGGACTAATCACACAGCTGATCAGGCACGAGTCACGCAGCTGAGCAGGGATTGAGCATGCAGCTGAGCAAGCGCTAATCCCTTGATTCAGCAGACCCTGATCACGTGACTTAGCAGGCCCTGATCACGTGGCTGAGCATGCACTGATCACGTGACTGAGCATGCACTGATCACGTGACTGAGAGGCACTGATCACGTGACTGAGAGGCGCTGATCACGTGACTGAGCATACACTGATCACGTGACTGAGAGGCACTGATCACGTGACTGAGAGGCGCTGATCACGTGACTGAGGGGCGCTGATCACGTGACTGAGAGGCGCTGATCACGTGGCTATCATGCACTGGTCACGTGCTTCAGGAGGCAATAATCAAAGAGCTGAGCAGGCACTAATCACTTGGCTAAGAGGGCACTAATCACGGAGAGGAGCAGGAAATCGTCAAGGAGCTGAGCAAACTGTAATGAAGTGGTTAAGCAGACTCTAAACACGTGACGCAGCAGGCTCTACACCCGTGACTGAGCAGACACAATTTGGGCAGCTCAGCAGACACCAATGGTGCAGCTCAGCAGACACAAATGGTGCAGCTCAGCAGACACCAATCATGCAGCTCAGCAGGCAATACTCATGGAGCTGAGCAGGCAGGAATCACACAGCTCAGCAGGCAAAGATCAAGGAGCTGAGCAGGCACGAATCTCGCAGCTCAGCTGGCAAAAATCAAGGAGCTGAGCAGACTGCCATTAAGTGGCTAAGCAGACTCTAAACACGAGACTCAGCAGGCTTGACACCCGTGACTGAGCAGACACGAATCTTGCAGCACAGCAGGCAATACTCCTGGAGCTGAGCAGGCAGGAATCACGCAGCTCAGCAGACAGTAATCAAGGAGCTGAGCAGGCACGAATCACGCAGCTCAGCAGGCAATAATCCTGGAGCTGAGCAAGCAGGAATCACGCAGCTCAGCAGGCAATAATCAAGAAGCAGAGCAGGCAGGAATCAGGCAGCTCAGCAGCCAATAATCAAGAAGCTAGCAGTCAGGAATCGCGCAGCTCAGCAGGCAATAATCATGGAGCTGAGCTGGCAGGAATCGCGCAGCTCAGCAGGCAATAATCAAGGAGCTGAGCTGGCAGGAATCATGCAACTCAGCAGGCAATACTCACGGACCTGAGCAGGCAGGAATCACGCAACTTAGCAGGCAATAACAATTGGAGCTGAAGGCTGTAATGAACTGGATAAGCAGACTCTAATCACGTGATTCAGCCGGCTCCTCTCTGGGGACTGAGCAGGCACTTATTATGCAGCTCAGCAAGCAAAAATCATGGAGCTGAGCAAGCAGGAATCACGCAGCTCAGCAGGCAATAATCAAGAAGCTGAGCAGGCAGGAACCACGCAGCTCAGCAGGCAATAAATATGGAGCTGAGCAAGCAGGAATCACGCAGCTCAGCAGGCAATAATCAAGAAGCTGAGCAGGCAGGAATCACGCAGCTTAGCAGGCAATCATCATGGAGCTGAGCAGACTGTAATGAAGTGGCTAAGCAGACTCTAATCACGTCACTCAGCCGGCTCCTAACCCGGTCTTGAGCAGGCACTAATCACGCAGCTGAGCAGGGACTAATCACACAGCTGATCAGGCACGAGTCACGCAGCTGAGCAGGGATTAAGCATGCAGCTGAGCAAGCGCTAATCCCTTGATTCAGCAGACCCTGATCACGTGACTGAGCAGGCCCTGACCACGTGGCTGAGCATGCACTGATCACGTGACTGAGCATGCACTGATCACGTGACTGAGCATGCACTGATCACGTGACTGAGAGGCACTGATCACGTGACTGAGAGGCACTGATCACGTGACTGAGCATACACTGATCACGTGACTGAGAGGCACTGATCACGTGACTGAGAGGCGCTGATCACGTGACTGAGGGGCGCTGATCACGTGACTGAGAGGCGCTGATCACGTGAAGGAGGGGCGCTGATCACGTGACTGAGAGGCGCTGATCACGTGGCTATCATGCACTGATCACGTGCTTCAGGAGGCAATAATCAAAGAGCTGAGCAGGCACTAATCACTTGGCTAAGAGGGCACTAATCACGGAGAGGAGCAGGAAATCGTCAAGGAGCTGAGCAAACTGTAATGAAGTGGTTAAGCAGACTCTAAACACGTGACGCAGCAGGCTCTACACCCGTGACTGAGCAGACACAATTTGGGCAGCTCAGCAGACACCAATGGTGCAGCTCAGCAGACACAAATGGTGCAGCTCAGCAGACACCAATCATGCAGCTCAGCAGGCAATACTCATGGAGCTGAGCAGGCAGGAATCACACAGCTCAGCAGGCAAAGATCAAGGAGCTGAGCAGGCACGAATCTCGCAGCTCAGCTGGCAAAAATCAAGGAGCTGAGCAGACTGCCATTAAGTGGCTAAGCAGACTCTAAACACGTGACTCAGCAGGCTTGACACCCGTGACTGAGCACACACGAATCTTGCAGCCCAGCAGGCAATACTCCTGGAGCTGAGCAGGCAGGAATCACGCAGCTCAGCAGACAGTAATCAAGGAGCTGAGCAGGCACGAATCACGCAGCTCAGCAGGCAAAAATCCTGGAGCTGAGCAAGCAGGAATCACGCAGCTCAGCAGGCAATAATCAAGAAGCAGAGCAGGCAGGAATCAGGCAGCTCAGCAGCCAATAATCAAGAAGCTAGCAGTCAGGAATCGCGCAGCACAGCAGGCAATAATCAAGGAGCTGAGCTGGCAGGAATCATGCAACTCAGCAGGCAATACTCACGGACCTGAGCAGGCAGGAATCACGCAACTTAGCAGGCAATAACAATTGGAGCTGAAGGCTGTAATGAACTGGATAAGCAGACTCTAATCACGTGATTCAGCCGGCTCCTCTCTGGGGACTGAGCAGGCACTTATTATGTAGCTCAGCAAGCAAAAATCATGGAGCTGAGCAAGCAGGAATCACGCAGCTCAGCAGGCAATAATCAAGAAGCTGAGCAGGCAGGAATCACGCAGCTCAGCAGGCAATAAATATGGAGCTGAGCAAGCAGGAATCACGCAGCTCAGCAGGCAATAATCAAGAAGCTGAGCAGGCACGAATCACGCAGCTCAGCAGGCAATAATCCTGGAGCTGAGCAAGCAGGAATCACGCAGCTCAGCAGGCAATAATCAAGAAGCAGAGCAGGCAGGAATCAGGCAGCTCAGCAGCCAATAATCAAGAAGCTAGCAGTCAGGAATCGCGCAGCTCAGCAGGCAATAATCATGGAGCTGAGCTGGCAGGAATCATGCAACTCAGCAGGCAATACTCACGGACCTGAGCAGGCAGGAATCACGCAACTTAGCAGGCAATAATAATTGGAGCTGAAGGCTGTAATGAACTGGATAAGCAGACTCTAATCACGTGATTCAGCCGGCTCCTCTCTGTGGACTGAGCAGGCACTTATTATGCAGCTCAGCAAGCAAAAATCATGGAGCTGAGCAAGCAGGAATCACGCAGCTCAGCAGGCAATAAATATGGAGCTGAGCAAGCAGGAATCACGCAGCTCAGCAGGCAATAATCAAGAAGCTGAGCAGGCAGGAATCACGCATCTTAGCAGGCAATCATCATGGAGCTGAGCAGACTGTAATGAAGTGGCTAAGCAGACTCTAATCACGTCACTCAGCCGGCTCCTAACCCGGTCTTGAGTAGGCACTAATCACGGAGCTGAGCAGGGACTAATCACACAGCTGATCAGGCACGAGTCAGGCAGCTGAGCAGGGATTAAGCATGCAGCTGAGCAAGCGCTAATCCCTTGATTCAGCAGACCCTGATCACCTGACTGAGCAGGCCCTGATCACGTGGCTGAGCATGCACTGATCACGTGACTGAGCATGCACTGATCACGTGACTGAGAGGCGCTGATCACGTGACTGAGCATGCACTGATCACGTGACTGAGAGGCACTGATCACGTGACTGAGAGGCGCTGATCACGTGACTGAGCATACACTGATCACGTGACTGAGAGGCACTGATCACGTGACTGAGAGGCGCTGATCACGTGACTGAGGGGCGCTGATCACGTGACTGAGAGGCGCTGATCACGTGGCTATCATGCACTGGTCACGTGCTTCAGGAGGCAATAATCAAAGAGCTGAGCAGGCACTAATCACTTGGCTAAGAGGGCACTAATCACGGAGAGGAGCAGGAAATCGTCAAGGAGCTGAGCAAACTGTAATGAAGTGGTTAAGCAGACTCTAAACACGTGACGCAGCAGGCTCTACACCCGTGACTGAGCAGACACAATTTGGGCAGCTCAGCAGACACCAATGGTGCAGCTCAGCAGACACAAATGGTGCAGCTCAGCAGACACCAATCATGCAGCTCAGCAGGCAATACTCATGGAGCTGAGCAGGCAGGAATCACACAGCTCAGCAGGCAAAGATCAAGGAGCTGAGCAGGCACGAATCTCGCAGCTCAGCTGGCAAAAATCAAGGAGCTGAGCAGACTGCCATTAAGTGGCTAAGCAGACTCTAAACATGAGACTCAGCAGGCTTGACACCCGTGACTGAGCAGACACGAATCTTGCAGCCCAGCAGGCAATACTCCTGGAGCTGAGCAGGCAGGAATCACGCAGCTCAGCAGACAGTAATCAAGGAGCTGAGCAGGCACGAATCACGCAGCTCAGCAGGCAATAATCCTGGAGCTGAGCAAGCAGGAATCACGCAGCTCAGCAGGCAATAATCAAAAAGCAGAGCAGGCAGGAATCAGGCAGCTCAGCAGCCAATAATCAAGAAGCTAGCAGTCAGGAATCGCGCAGCTCAGCAGGCAATAATCATGGAGCTGAGCTGGCAGGAATCACGCAACTCAGCAGGCAATAATAATTGGAGCTGAAGGCTGTAATGAACTGGATAAGCAGACTCTAATCACGTGATTCAGCCGGCTCCTCTCTGGGGACTGAGCAGGCACTTATTATGCAGCTCAGCAAGCAAAAATCATGGAGCTGAGCAAGCAGGAATCACGCAGCTCAGCAGGCAATAATCATGGAGCTGAGCAAACAGGAATCACGCAGCTCAGCAGGCAATAATCAAGAAGCTAGCAGTCAGGAATCGCGCAGCTCAGCAGGCAATAATCAAGGAGCTGAGCTGGCAGGAATCATGCAACTCAGCAGGCAATACTCACGGCCCTGAGCAGGCAGGAATCACGCAACTTAGCAGGCAATAATAATTGGAGCTGAAGGCTGTAATGAACTGGATAAGCAGACTCTAATCACGTGATTCAGCCGGCTCCTCTCTGGGGACTGAGCAGGCACTTATTATGCAGCTCCGCAAGCAAAATCATGGAGCTGAGCAAGCAGGAATCACGCAGCTCAGCAGGCAATAATCAAGAAGCTGAGCAGGCAGGAATCACGCAGCTCAGCAGGCAATAAATATGGAGCTGAGCAAGCAGGAATCACGCAGCTCAGCAGGCAATAATCAAGAAGCTGAGCAGGCACGAATCACGCAACTTAGCAGGCAATAATAATTGGAGCTGAAGGCTGTAATGAACTGGATAAGCAGACTCTAATCACGTGATTCAGCCGGCTCCTCTCTGGGGACTGAGCAGGCACTTATTATGCAGCTCAGCAAGCAAAAATCATGGAGCTGAGCAAGCAGGAATCACGCAGCTCAGCAGGCAATAATCAAGAAGCTGAGCAGGCAGGAATCACGCTGCTCAGCAGGCAATAAATATGGAGCTGAGCAAGCAGGAATCACGCAGCTCAGCAGGCAATAATCAAGAAGCTGAGCAGGCAGGAATCACGCAGCTTAGCAGGCAATCATCATGGAGCTGAGCAGACTGTAATGAAGTGGCTAAGCAGACTCTAATCACGTCACTCAGCCGGCTCCTAACCCGGTCTTGAGCAGGCACTAATCACGCAGCTGAGCAGGGACTAATCACACAGCTGATCAGGCACGAGTCACGCAGCTGAGCAGGGATTAAGCATGCAGCTGAGCAAGCGCTAATCCCTTGATTCAGCAGACCCTGATCACGTGACTTAGCAGGCCCTGATCACGTGGCTGAGCATGCACTGATCACGTGACTGAGCATGCACTGATCACGTGACTGAGAGGCACTGATCACGTGACTGAGAGGCACTGATCACGTGACTGAGCATACACTGATCACGTGACTGAGAGGCACTGATCACGTGACTGAGAGGCGCTGATCACGTGAAGGAGGGGCGCTGATCACGTGACTGAGAGGCGCTGATCACGTGGCTATCATGCACTGATCACGTGCTTCAGGAGGCAATAATCAAAGAGCTGAGCAGGCACTAATCACTTGGCTAAGAGGGCACTAATCACGGAGAGGAGCAGGAAATCGTCAAGGAGCTGAGCAAACTGTAATGAAGTGGTTAAGCAGACTCTAAACACGTGACGCAGCAGGCTCTACACCCGTGACTGAGCAGACACAATTTGGGCAGCTCAGCAGACACCAATGGTGCAGCTCAGCAGACACAAATGGTGCAGCTCAGCAGACACCAATCATGCAGCTCAGCAGGCAATACTCATGGAGCTGAGCAGGCAGGAATCACACAGCTCAGCAGGCAAAGATCAAGGAGCTGAGCAGGCACGAATCTCGCAGCTCAGCTGGCAAAAATCAAGGAGCTGAGCAGACTGCCATTAAGTGGCTAAGCAGACTCTAAACACGAGACTCAGCAGGCTGGACACCCGTGACTGAGCAGACACGAATCATGCAGCCCAGCAGGCAATACTCCTGGAGCTGAGCAGGCAGGAATCACGCAGCTCAGCAGACAGTAATCAAGGAGCTGAGCAGGCACGAATCACGCAGCTCAGCAGGCAATAATCCTGGAGCTGAGCAAGCAGGAATCACGCAGCTCAGCAGGCAATAATCAAGAAGCAGAGCAGGCAGGAATCAGGCAGCTCAGCAGCCAATAATCAAGAAGCTAGCAGTCAGGAATCGCGCAGCTCAGCAGGCAATAATCAAGGAGCTGAGCTGGCAGGAATCATGCAACTCAGCAGGCAATAATAATTGGAGCTGAAGGCTGTAATGAACTGGATAAGCAGACTCTAATCACGTGATTCAGCCGGCTCCTCTCTGGGGACTGAGCAGGCACTTATTATGCAGCTCAGCAAGCAAAAATCATGGAGCTGAGCAAGCAGGAATCACGCAGCTCAGCAGGCAATAATCATGGAGCTGAGCAAACAGGAATCACGCAGCTCAGCATGCAATAATCAAGAAGCTGAGCAGGCAGGAATCACGCAGCTCAGCAGGCAATAATCATGGAGCTGAGCAGGCAGGAATCACGCAGCTTAGCAGGCAATCATCATGGAGCTGAGCAGACTGTAATGAAGTGGCTAAGCAGACTCTAATCACGTCACTCAGCCGGCTCCTAACCCGGTCTTGAGCAGGCACTAATCACGCAGCTGAGCAGGGACTAATCACACAGCTGATCAGGCACGAGTCACGCAGCTGAGCAGGGATTAAGCATGCAGCTGAGCAAGCGCTAATCCCTTGATTCAGCAGACCCTGATCACGTGACTGAGCAGGCCCTGATCACGTGGCTGAGCATGCACTGATCACGTGACTGAGAGGCACTGATCACGTGACTGAGAGGCACTGATCACGTGACTGAGCATACACTGATCACGTGACTGAGAGGCACTGATCACGTGACTGAGAGGCGCTGATCACGTGACTGAGGGGCGCTGATCACGTGACTGAGAGGCGCTGATCACGTGGCTATCATGCACTGATCACGTGCTTCAGGAGGCAATAATCAAAGAGCTGAGCAGGCACTAATCACTTGGCTAAGAGGGCACTAATCACGGAGAGGAGCAGGAAATCGTCAAGGAGCTGAGCAAACTGTAATGAAGTGGTTAAGCAGACTCTAAACACGTGACGCAGCAGGCTCTACACCCGTGACTGAGCAGACACAATTTGGGCAGCTCAGCAGACACCAATGGTGCAGCTCAGCAGACACAAATGGTGCAGCTCAGCAGACACCAATCATGCAGCTCAGCAGGCAATACTCATGGAGCTGAGCAGGCAGGAATCACACAGCTCAGCAGGCAAAGATCAAGGAGCTGAGCAGGCACGAATCTCGCAGCTCAGCTGGCAAAAATCAAGGAGCTGAGCAGACTGCCATTAAGTGGCTAAGCAGACTCTAAACACGAGACTCAGCAGGCTGGACACCCGTGACTGAGCAGACACGAATCTTGCAGCCCAGCAGGCAATACTCCTGGAGCTGAGCAGGCAGGAATCACGCAGCTCAGCAGACAGTAATCAAGGAGCTGAGCAGGCACGAATCACGCAGCTCAGCAGGCAAAAATCCTGGAGCTGAGCAAGCAGGAATCACGCAGCTCAGCAGGCAATAATCAAGAAGCAGAGCAGGCAGGAATCAGGCAGCTCAGCAGCCAATAATCAAGAAGCTAGCAGTCAGGAATCGCGCAGCACAGCAGGCAATAATCAAGGAGCTGAGCTGGCAGGAATCATGCAACTCAGCAGGCAATACTCACGGACCTGAGCAGGCAGGAATCACGCAACTTAGCAGGCAATAATAATTGGAGCTGAAGGCTGTAATGAACTGGATAAGCAGACTCTAATCACGTGATTCAGCCGGCTCCTCTCTGGGGACTGAGCAGGCACTTATTATGTAGCTCAGCAAGCAAAAATCATGGAGCTGAGCAAGCAGGAATCACGCAGCTCAGCAGGCAATAATCAAGAAGCTGAGCAGGCAGGAATCACGCAGCTCAGCAGGCAATAAATATGGAGCTGAGCAAGCAGGAATCACGCAGCTCAGCAGGCAATAATCAAGAAGCTGAGCAGGCACGAATCACGCAGCTCAGCAGGCAATAATCCTGGAGCTGAGCAAGCAGGAATCACGCAGCTCAGCAGGCAATAATCAAGAAGCAGAGCAGGCAGGAATCAGGCAGCTCAGCAGCCATTAATCAAGAAGCTAGCAGTCAGGAATCACGCAGCTCAGCAGGCAATAATCATGGAGCTGAGCTGGCAGGAATCATGCAACTCAGCAGGCAATACTCACGGACCTGAGCAGGCAGGATTCACGCAACTTAGCAGGCAATAATAATTGGAGCTGAAGGCTGTAATGAACTGGATAAGCAGACTCTAATCACGTGATTCAGCCGGCTCCTCTCTGGGGACTGAGCAGGCACTTATTATGCAGCTCAGCAAGCAAAAATCATGGAGCTGAGCAAGCAGGAATCACGCAGCTCAGCAGGCAATAAATATGGAGCTGAGCAAGCAGGAATCACGCAGCTCAGCAGGCAATAATCAAGAAGCTGAGCAGGCAGGAATCACGCAGCTTAGCAGGCAATCATCATGGAGCTGAGCAGACTGTAATGAAGTGGCTAAGCAGACTCTAATCACGTCACTCAGCCGGCTCCTAACCCGGTCTTGAGCAGGCACTAATCACGGAGCTGAGCAGGGACTAATCACACAGCTGATCAGGCACGAGTCAGGCAGCTGAGCAGGGATTAAGCATGCAGCTGAGCAAGCGCTAATCCCTTGATTCAGCAGACCCTGATCACCTGACTGAGCAGGCCCTGATCACGTGGCTGAGCATGCACTGATCACGTGACTGAGCATGCACTGATCACGTGACTGAGAGGCGCTGATCACGTGACTGAGCATGCACTGATCACGTGACTGAGAGGCACTGATCACGTGACTGAGAGGCGCTGATCACGTGACTGAGCATACACTGATCACGTGACTGAAGGCACTGATCACGTGACTGAGAGGCGCTGATCACGTGACTGAGGGGCGCTGATCACGTGACTGAGAGGCGCTGATCACGTGGCTATCATGCACTGGTCACGTGCTTCAGGAGGCAATAATCAAAGAGCTGAGCAGGCACTAATCACTTGGCTAAGAGGGCACTAATCACGGAGAGGAGCAGGAAATCGTCAAGGAGCTGAGCAAACTGTAATGAAGTGGTTAAGCAGACTCTAAACACGTGACGCAGCAGGCTCTACACCCGTGACTGAGCAGACACAATTTGGGCAGCTCAGCAGACACCAATGGTGCAGCTCAGCAGACACAAATGGTGCAGCTCAGCAGACACCAATCATGCAGCTCAGCAGGCAATACTCATGGAGCTGAGCAGGCAGGAATCACACAGCTCAGCAGGCAAAGATCAAGGAGCTGAGCAGGCACGAATCTCGCAGCTCAGCTGGCAAAAATCAAGGAGCTGAGCAGACTGCCATTAAGTGGCTAAGCAGACTCTAAACACGAGACTCAGCAGGCTGGACACCCGTGACTGAGCAGACATGAATCTTGCAGCCCAGCAGGCAATACTCCTGGAGCTGAGCAGGCAGGAATCACGCAGCTCAGCAGACAGTAATCAAGGAGCTGAGCAGGCACGAATCACGCAGCTCAGCAGGCAATAATCCTGGAGCTGAGCAAGCAGGAATCACGCAGCTCAGCAGGCAATAATCAAGAAGCAGAGCAGGCAGGAATCAGGCAGCTCAGCAGCCAATAATCAAGAAGCTAGCAGTCAGGAATCGCGCAGCTCAGCAGGCAATAATCATGGAGCTGAGCTGGCAGGAATCACGCAACTCAGCAGGCAATAATAATTGGAGCTGAAGGCTGTAATGAACTGGATAAGCAGACTCTAATCACGTGATTCAGCCGGCTCCTCTCTGGGGACTGAGCAGGCACTTATTATGCAGCTCAGCAAGCAAAAATCATGGAGCTGAGCAAGCAGGAATCACGCAGCTCAGCAGGCAATAATCATGGAGCTGAGCAAACAGGAATCACGCAGCTCAGCATGCAATAATCAAGAAGCTAGCAGTCAGGAATCGCGCAGCTCAGCAGGCAATAATCAAGGAGCTGAGCTGGCAGGAATCATGCAACTCAGCAGGC
Source organism: Bos javanicus (assembly GCF_032452875.1). Taxonomy (NCBI): domain Eukaryota; kingdom Metazoa; phylum Chordata; class Mammalia; order Artiodactyla; family Bovidae; genus Bos; species Bos javanicus. Next base: position 192,227 of record NW_026893768.1, read on the forward strand.
AATACTCACGGACCTGAGCAGGCAGGAATCACGCAACTTAGCAGGCAATAATAATTGGAGCTGAAGGCTGTAATGAACTGGATAAGCAGACTCTAATCACGGGATTCAGCCGGCTCCTCTCTGGGGACTGAGCAGGCACTTATTATGCAGCTCCGCAAGCAAAAATCATGGAGCTGAGCAAGCAGGAATCACGCAGCTCAGCAGGCAATAATCAAGAAGCTGAGCAGGCAGGAATCACGCAGCTCAGCAGGCAATAAATATGGAGCTGAGCAAGCAGGAATCACGCAGCTCAGCAGGCAATAATCAAGAAGCTGAGCAGGCACGAATCACGCAACTTAGCAGGCAATAATAATTGGAGCTGAAGGCTGTAATGAACTGGATAAGCAGACTCTAATCACGTGATTCAGCCGGCTCCTCTCTGGGGACTGAGCAGGCACTTATTATGCAGCTCAGCAAGCAAAAATCATGGAGCTGAGCAAGCAGGAATCACGCAGCTCAGCAGGCAATAATCAAGAAGCTGAGCAGGCAGGAATCACGCTGCTCAGCAGGCAATAAATATGGAGCTGAGCAAGCAGGAATCACGCAGCTCAGCAGGCAATAATCAAGAAGCTGAGCAGGCAGGAATCACGCAGCTTAGCAGGCAATCATCATGGAGCTGAGCAGACTGTAATGAAGTGGCTAAGCAGACTCTAATCACGTCACTCAGCCGGCTCCTAACCCGGTCTTGAGCAGGCACTAATCACGCAGCTGAGCAGGGACTAATCACACAGCTGATCAGGCACGAGTCACGCAGCTGAGCAGGGATTAAGCATGCAGCTGAGCAAGCGCTAATCCCTTGATTCAGCAGACCCTGATCACGTGACTTAGCAGGCCCTGATCACGTGGCTGAGCATGCACTGATCACGTGACTGAGCATGCACTGATCACGTGACTGAGAGGCACTGATCACGTGACTGAGAGGCACTGATCACGTGACTGAGCATACACTGATCACGTGACTGAGAGGCACTGATCACGTGACTGAGAGGCGCTGATCACGTGGCTATCATGCACTGATCACGTGCTTCAGGAGGCAATAATCAAAGAGCTGAGCAGGCACTAATCACTTGGCTAAGAGGGCACTAATCACGGAGAGGAGCAGGAAATCGTCAAGGAGCTGAGCAAACTGTAATGAAGTGGTTAAGCAGACTCTAAACACGTGACGCAGCAGGCTCTACACCCGTGACTGAGCAGACACAATTTGGGCAGCTCAGCAGACACCAATGGTGCAGCTCAGCAGACACAAATGGTGCAGCTCAGCAGACACCAATCATGCAGCTCAGCAGGCAATACTCATGGAGCTGAGCAGGCAGGAGTCACACAGCTCAGCAGGCAAAGATCAAGGAGCTGAGCAGGCACGAATCTCGCAGCTCAGCTGGCAAAAATCAAGGAGCTGAGCAGACTGCCATTAAGTGGCTAAGCAGACTCTAAACACGAGACTCAGCAGGCTGGACACCCGTGACTGAGCAGACACGAATCTTGCAGCCCAGCAGGCAATACTCCTGGAGCTGAGCAGGCAGGAATCACGCAGCTCAGCAGACAGTAATCAAGGAGCTGAACAGGCACGAATCACGCAGCTCAGCAGGCAATAATCCTGGAGCTGAGCAAGCAGGAATCACGCAGCTCAGCGGGCAATAATCAAGAAGCAGAGCAGGCAGGAATCAGGCAGCTCAGCAGCCAATAATCAAGAAGCTAGCAGTCAGGAATCGCGCAGCTCAGCAGGCAATAATCATGGAGCTGAGCTGGCAGGAATCATGCAACACAGCAGGCAATAATAATTGGAGCTGAAGGCTGTAATGAACTGGATAAGCAGACTCTAATCACGTGATTCAGCCGGCTCCTCTCTGGGGACTGAGCAGGCACTTATTATGCAGCTCAGCAAGCAAAAATCATGGAGCTGAGCAAGCAGGAATCACGCAGCTCAGCAGGCAATAATCATGGAGCTGAGCAAACAGGAATCACGCAGCTCAGCATGCAATAATCAAGAAGCTGAGCAGGCAGGAATCACGCAGCTCAGCAGGCAATAAATATGGAGCTGAGCAAGCAGGAATCACGCAGCTCAGCAGGCAATAATCAAGAAGCTGAGCAGGCAGGAATCACGCAGCTTAGCAGGCAATCATCATGGAGCTGAGCAGACTGTAATGAAGTGGCTAAGCAGACTCTAATCACGTCACTCAGCCGGCTCCTAACCCGGTCTTGAGCAGGCACTAATCACGAAGCTGAGCAGGGACTAATCACACAGCTGATCAGGCACGAGTCACGCAGCTGAGCAGGGATTAAGCATGCAGCTGAGCAAGCGCTAATCCCTTGATTCAGCAGACCCTGATCACGTGACTGAGCAGGCCCTGATCACGTGGCTGAGCATGCACTGATCACGTGACTGAGCATGCACTGATCACGTGACTAAGAAGCACTGATCACGTGACTGAGCATGCACTGATCACGTGACTGAGAGGCGCTGATCACGTGACTGAGCATACACTGATCACGTGACTGAGAGGCACTGATCACGTGACTGAGAGGCGCTGATCACGTGACTGAGAGGCGCTGATCACGTGGCTATCATGCACTGGTCACGTGCTTCAGGAGGCAATAATCAAAGAGCTGAGCAGGCACTAATCACTTGGCTAAGAGGGCACTAATCACGGAGAGGAGCAGGAAATCGTCAAGGAGCTGAGCAAACTGTAATGAAGTGGTTAAGCAGACTCTAAACACGTGACGCAGCAGGCTCTACACCCGTGACTGAGCAGACACAATTTGGGCAGCTCAGCAGACACCAATGGTGCAGCTCAGCAGACACAAATGGTGCAGCTCAGCAGACACCAATCATGCAGCTCAGCAGGCAATACTCATGGAGCTGAGCAGGCAGGAATCACACAGCTCAGCAGGCAAAGATCAAGGAGCTGAGCAGGCACGAATCTCGCAGCTCAGCTGGCAAAAATCAAGGAGCTGAGCAGACTGTCATTAAGTGGCTAATCAGACTCTAAACACGAGACTCAGCAGGCTTGACACCCGTGACTGAGCAGACACGAATCTTGCAGCCCAGCAGGCAATACTCCTGGAGCTGAGCAGGCAGGAATCACGCAGCTCAGCAGACAGTAATCAAGGAGCTGAGCAGGCACGAATCACGCAGCTCAGCAGGCAATAATCCTGGAGCTGAGCAAGCAGGAATCACGCAGCTCAGCAGGCAATAATCAAGAAGCAGAGCAGGCAGGAATCAGGCAGCTCAGCAGCCAATAATCAAGAAGCTAGCAGTCAGGAATCGCGCAGCTCAGCAGGCAATAATCATGGAGCTGAGCTGGCAGGAATCACGCAACTCAGCAGGCAATACTCACGGACCTGAGCAGGCAGGAATCACGCAACTTAGCAGGCAATAATAATTGGAGCTGAAGGCTATAATGAACTGGATAAGCAGACTCTAATCACGTGATTCAGCCGGCTCCTCTCTGGGGACTGAGCAGGCACTTATTATGCAGCTCAGCAAGCAAAAATCATGGGTCTGAGCAAGAAGGAATCACGCAGCTCAGCAGGAAATAATCATGGAGCTGAGCAGGCAGGAATCACGCAGCTTAGCAGGCAATCATCATGGAGCTGAGCAGACTGTAATGAAGTGGCTAAGCAGACTCTAATCACGTCACTCAGCCGGCTCCTAACCCGGTCTTGAGCAGGCACTAATCACGCAGCTGAGCAGGGACTAATCACACAGCTGATCAGGCACGAGTCACGCAGCTGAGCAGGGATTAAGCATGCAGCTGAGCAAGCGCTAATCCCTTGATTCAGCAGACCCTGATCACGTGACTGAGCAGGCCCTGATCACGTGGCTGAGCATGCACTGATCATTTGACTGAGCATGCACTGATCACGTGACTGAGAGGCACTGATCACGTGACTGAGCATGCACTGATCACGTGACTGAGAGGCACTGATCACGTGACTGAGAGGCCCTGATCAGGTGACTGAGAGGCGCTGATCACGTGGCTATCATGCACTGGTCACGTGCTTCAGGAGGCAATAATCAAAGAGCTGAGCAGGCACTAATCACTTGGCTAAGAGGGCACTAATCACGGAGAGGAGCAGGAAATCGTCAAGGAGCTGAGCAAACTGTAATGAAGTGGTTAAGCAGACTCTAAACACGTGACGCAGCAGGCTCTACACCCGTGACTGAGCAGACACAATTTGGGCAGCTCAGCAGACACCAATGGTGCAGCTCAGCAGACACAAATGGTGCAGCTCAGCAGACACCAATCATGCAGCTCAGCAGGCAATACTCATGGAGCTGAGCAGGCAGGAATCACACAGCTCAGCAGGCAAAGATCAAGGAGCTGAGCAGGCACGAATCTCGCAGCTCAGCTGGCAAAAATCAAGGAGCTGAGCAGACTGCCATTAAGTGGCTAAGCAGACTCTAAACACGAGACTCAGCAGGCTGGACACCCGTGACTGAGCAGACACGAATCTTGCAGCCCAGCAGGCAATACTCCTGGAGCTGAGCAGGCAGGAATCACGCAGCTCAGCAGACAGTAATCAAGGAGCTGAGCAGGCACGAATCACGCAGCTCAGCAGGCAATAATCCTGGAGCTGAGCAAGCAGGAATCACGCAGCTCAGCAGGCAATAATCAAGAAGCAGAGCAGGCAGGAATCAGGCAGCTCAGCAGCCAATAATCAAGAAGCTAGCAGTCAGGAATCGCGCAGCTCAGCAGGCAATAATCATGGAGCTGAGCTGGCAGGAATCACGCAACTCAGCAGGCAATAATAATTGGAGCTGAAGGCTGTAATGAACTGGATAAGCAGACTCTAATCACGTGATTCAGCCGGCTCCTCTCTGGGGACTGAGCAGGCACTTATTATGCAGCTCAGCAAGCAAAAATCATGGAGCTGAGCAAGCAGGAATCACGCAGCTCAGCAGGCAATAATCATGGAGCTGAGCAAACAGGAATCACGCAGCTCAGCATGCAATAATCAAGAAGCTGAGCAGGCAGGAATCACGCAGCTCAGCAGGCAATAATCATGGAGCTGAGCAGGCAGGAATCACGCAGCTTAGCAGGCAATCATCATGGAGCTGAGCAGACTGTAATGAAGTGGCTAAGCAGACTCTAATCACGTCACTCAGCCGGCTCCTAACCCGGTCTTGAGCAGGCACTAATCACGCAGCTGAGCAGGGACTAATCACACAGCTGATCAGGCACGAGTCACGCAGCTGAGCAGGGATTAAGCATGCAGCTGAGCAAGCGCTAATCCCTTGATTCAGCAGACCCTGATCACGTGACTGAGCAGGCCCTGATCACGTGGCTGAGCATGCACTGATCACGTGACTGAGCATGCACTGATCACGTGACTGAGAGGCACTGATCACGTGACTGAGAGGCACTGATCACGTGACTGAGCATGCACTGATCACGTGACTGAGAGGCACTGATCACGTGACTGAGAGGCGCTGATCACGTGACTGAGGGGCGCTGATCACGTGACTGAGAGGCGCTGATCACGTGGCTATCATGCACTGATCACGTGCTTCAGGAGGCAATAATCAAAGAGCTGAGCAGGCACTAATCACTTGGCTAAGAGGGCACTAATCACGGAGAGGAGCAGGAAATCGTCAAGGAGCTGAGCAAACTGTAATGAAGTGGTTAAGCAGACTCTAAACACGTGACGCAGCAGGCTCTACACCCGTGACTGAGCAGACACAATTTGGGCAGCTCAGCAGACACCAATGGTGCAGCTCAGCAGACACCAATCATGCAGCTCAGCAGGCAATACTCATGGAGCTGAGCAGGCAGGAATCACACAGCTCAGCAGGCAAAGATCAAGGAGCTGAGCAGGCACGAATCTCGCAGCTCAGCTGGCAAAAATCAAGGAGCTGAGCAGACTGCCATTAAGTGGCTAAGCAGACTCTAAACACGAGACTCAGCAGGCTGGACACCCGTGACTGAGCAGACACGAATCTTGCAGCCCAGCAGGCAATACTCCTGGAGCGGAGCAGGCAGGAATCACGCAGCTCAGCAGACAGTAATCAAGGAGCTGAGCAGGCACGAATCACGCAGCTCAGCAGGCAATAATCCTGGAGCTGAGCAAGCAGGAATCACGCAGCTCAGCGGGCAATAATCAAGAAGCAGAGCAGGCAGGAATCAGGCAGCTCAGCAGCCAATAATCAAGAAGCTAGCAGTCAGGAATCGCGCAGCTCAGCAGGCAATAATCAAGGAGCTGAGCTGGCAGGAATCATGCAACTCAGCAGGCAATACTCACGGACCTGAGCAGGCAGGAATCACGCAACTTAGCAGGCAATAATAATTGGAGCTGAAGGCTGTAATGAACTGGATAAGCAGACTCTAATCACGTGATTCAGCCGGCTCCTCTCTGGGGACTGAGCAGGCACTTATTATGCAGCTCAGCAAGCAAAAATCATGGAGCTGAGCAAGCAGGAATCACGCAGCTCAGCAGGCAATAATCAAGAAGCTGAGCAGGCAGGAATCACGCAGCTCAGCAGGCAATAAATATGGAGCTGAGCAAGCAGGAATCACGCAGCTCAGCAGGCAATAATCAAGAAGCTGAGCAGGCAGGAATCACGCAGCTTAGCAGGCAATCATCATGGAGCTGAGCAGACTGTAGTGAAGTGGCTAAGCAGACTCTAATCACGTCACTCAGCCGGCTCCTAACCCGGTCTTGAGCAGGCACTAATCACGCAGCTGAGCAGGGACTTATCACACAGCTGATCAGGCACGAGTCACGCAGCTGAGCAGGGATTAAGCATGCAGCTGAGCAAGCGCTAATCCCTTGATTCAGCAGACCCTGATCACGTGACTGAGCAGGCCCTGATCACGTGGCTGAGCATGCACTGATCATTTGACTGAGCATTCACTGATCACGTGACTGAGAGGCACTGATCACGTGACTGAGCATGCACTGATCACGTGACTGAGAGGCACTGATCACGTGACTGAGAGGCCCTGATCAGGTGACTGAGAGGCGCTGATCACGTGGCTATCATGCACTGGTCACGTGCTTCAGGAGGCAATAATCAAAGAGCTGAGCAGGCACTAATCACTTGGCTAAGAGGGCACTAATCACGGAGAGGAGCAGGAAATCGTCAAGGAGCTGAGCAAACTGTAATGAAGTGGTTAAGCAGACTCTAAACACGTGACGCAGCAGGCTCTACACCCGTGACTGAGCAGACACAATTTGGGCAGCTCAGCAGACACCAATGGTGCAGCTCAGCAGACACAAATGGTGCAGCTCAGCAGACACCAATCATGCAGCTCAGCAGGCAATACTCATGGAGCTGAGCAGGCAGGAATCACTCAGCTCAGCAGGCAAAGATCAAGGAGCTGAGCAGGCACGAATCTCGCAGCTCAGCTGGCAATAATCATGGAGCTGAGCAAACAGGAATCACGCAGCTCAGCATGCAATAATCAAGAAGCTGAGCAGGCAGGAATCACGCAGCTCAGCAGGCAATAAATATGGAGCTGAGCAAGCAGGAATCACGCAGCTCAGCAGGCAATAATCAAGAAGCTGAGCAGGCAGGAATCACGCAGCTCAGCAGGCAATAAATATGGAGCTGAGCAAGCAGGAATCACGCAGCTCAGCAGGCAATAATCAAGAAGCTGAGCAGGCAGGAATCACGCAGCTCAGCAGGCAATAAATATGGAGCTGAGCAAGCAGGAATCACGCAGCTCAGCAGGCAATAATCATGGAGCTGAGCAAACAGGAATCACGCAGCTCAGCATGCAATAATCAAGAAGCTGAGCAGGCAGGAATCACGCAGCTCAGCAGGCAATAATCATGGAGCTGAGCAGGCAGGAATCACGCAGCTTAGCAGGCAATCATCATGGAGCTGAGCAGACTGTAATGAAGTGGCTAAGCAGACTCTAATCACGTCACTCAGCCGGCTCCTAACCCGGTCTTGAGCAGGCAATAATCACGCAGCTGAGCAGGGACTAATCACACAGCTGATCAGGCACGAGTCACGCAGCTGAGCAGGGATTAAGCATGCAGCTGAGCAAGCGCTAATCCCTTGATTCAGCAGACCCTGATCACGTGACTGAGCAGGCCCTGATCACGTGGCTGAGCATGCACTGATCACGTGACTGAGCATGCACTGATCACGTGACTGAGAGGCACTGATCACGGGACTGAGAGGCACTGATCACGTGACTGAGCATACACTGATCACGTGACTGAGAGGCACTGATCACGTGACTGAGAGGCGCTGATCACGTGACTGAGGGGCGCTGATCACGTGACTGAGAGGCGCTGATCACGTGGCTATCATGCACTGATCACGTGCTTCAGGAGGCAATAATCAAAGAGCTGAGCAGGCACTAATCACTTGGCTAAGAGGGCACTAATCACGGAGAGGAGCAGGAAATCGTCAAGGAGCTGAGCAAACTGTAATGAAGTGGTTAAGCAGACTCTAAACACGTGACGCAGCAGGCTCTACACCCGTGACTGAGCAGACACAATTTGGGCAGCTCAGCAGACACCAATGGTGCAGCTCAGCAGACACAAATGGTGCAGCTCAGCAGACACCAATCATGCAGCTCAGCAGGCAATACTCATGGAGCTGAGCAGGCAGGAATCACACAGCTCAGCAGGCAAAGATCAAGGAGCTGAGCAGGCACGAATCTCGCAGCTCAGCTGGCAAAAATCAAGGAGCTGAGCAGACTGCCATTAAGTGGCTAAGCAGACTCTAAACACGAGACTCAGCAGGCTGGACACCCGTGACTGAGCAGACACGAATCTTGCAGCCCAGCAGGCAATACTCCTGGAGCTGAGCAGGCAGGAATCACGCAGCTCAGCAGACAGTAATCAAGGAGCTGAGCAGGCACGAATCACGCAGCTCAGCAGGCAATAATCCTGGAGCTGAGCAAGCAGGAATCACGCAGCTCAGCGGGCAATAATCAAGAAGCAGAGCAGGCAGGAATCAGGCAGCTCAGCAGCCAATAATCAAGAAGCTAGCAGTCAGGAATCGCGCAGCTCAGCAGGCAATAATCAAGGAGCTGAGCTGGCAGGAATCATGCAACTCAGCAGGCAATACTCACGGACCTGAGCAGGCAGGAATCACGCAACTTAGCAGGCAATAATAATTGGAGCTGAAGGCTGTAATGAACTGGATAAGCAGACTCTAATCACGTGATTCAGCCGGCTCCTCTCTGGGGACTGAGCAGGCACTTATTATGCAGCTCAGCAAGCAAAAATCATGGAGCTGAGCAAGCAGGAATCACGCAGCTCAGCAGGCAATAATCAAGAAGCTGAGCAGGCAGGAATCACGCAGCTCAGCAGGCAATAAATATGGAGCTGAGCAAGCAGGAATCACGCAGCTCAGCAGGCAATAATCAAGAAGCTGACCAGGCAGGAATCACGCAGCTTAGCAGGCAATCATCATGGAGCTGAGCAGACTGTAGTGAAGTGGCTAAGCAGACTCTAATCACGTCACTCAGCCGGCTCCAAACCCGGTCTTGAGCAGGCACTAATCACGCAGCTGAGCAGGGACTAATCACACAGCTGATCAGGCACGAGTCACGCAGCTGAGCAGGGATTAAGCATGCAGCTGAGCAAGCGCTAATCCCTTGATTCAGCAGACCCTGATCACGTGACTGAGCAGGCCCTGATCACGTGGCTGAGCATGCACTGATCATTTGACTGAGCATGCACTGATCACGTGACTGAGAGGCACTGATCACGTGACTGAGCATGCACTGATCACGTGACTGAGAGGCACTGATCACGTGACTGAGAGGCCCTGATCAGGTGACTGAGAGGCGCTGATCACGTGGCTATCATGCACTGGTCACGTGCTTCAGGAGGCAATAATCAAAGAGCTGAGCAGGCACTAATCACTTGGCTAAGAGGGCACTAATCACGGAGAGGAGCAGGAAATCTTCAAGGAGCTGAGCAAACTGTAATGAAGTGGTTAAGCAGACTCTAAACACGTGACGCAGCAGGCTCTACACCCGTGACTGAGCAGACACAATTTGGGCAGCTCAGCAGACACCAATGGTGCAGCTCAGCAGACACAAATGGTGCAGCTCAGCAGACACCAATCATGCAGCTCAGCAGGCAATACTCATGGAGCTGAGCAGGCAGGAATCACACAGCTCAGCAGGCAAAGATCAAGGAGCTGAGCAGGCACGAATCTCGCAGCTCAGCTGGCAAAAATCAAGGAGCTGAGCAGACTGCCATTAAGTGGCTAAGCAGACTCTAAACACGAGACTCAGCAGGCTGGACACCCGTGACTGAGCAGACACGAATCTTGCAGCCCAGCAGGCAATACTCCTGGAGCTGAGCAGGCAGGAATCACGCAGCTCAGCAGACAGTAATCAAGGAGCTGAGCAGGCACGAATCACGCAGCTCAGCAGGCAATAATCCTGGAGCTGAGCAAGCAGGAATCACGCAGCTCAGCAGGCAATAATCAAGAAGCAGAGCAGGCAGGAATCAGGCAGCTCAGCAGCCAATAATCAAGAAGCTAGCAGTCAGGAATCGCGCAGCTCAGCAGGCAATAATCATGGAGCTGAGCTGGCAGGAATCACGCAACTCAGCAGGCAATAATAATTGGAGCTGAAGGCTGTAATGAACTGGATAAGCAGACTCTAATCACGTGATTCAGCCGGCTCCTCTCTGGGGACTGAGCAGGCACTTATTATGCAGCTCAGCAAGCAAAAATCATGGAGCTGAGCAAGCAGGAATCACGCAGCTCAGCAGGCAATATCATGGAGCTGAGCAAACAGGAATCACGCAGCTCAGCATGCAATAATCAAGAAGCTGAGCAGGCAGGAATCACGCAGCTCAGCAGGCAATAAATATGGAGCTGAGCAAGCAGGAATCACGCAGCTCAGCAGGCAATAATCAAGAAGCTGAGCAGGCAGGAATCACGCAGCTTAGCAGGCAATCATCATGGAGCTGAGCAGACTGTAATGAAGTGGCTAAGCAGACTCTAATCACGTCACTCAGCCGGCTCCTAACCCGGTCTTGAGCAGGCACTAATCACGCAGCTGAGCAGGGACTAATCACACAGCTGATCAGGCACGAGTCACGCAGCTGAGCAGGGATTAAGCATGCAGCTGAGCAAGCGCTAATCCCTTGATTCAGCAGACCCTGATCACGAGACTGAGCAGGCCCTGATCACGTGGCTGAGCATGCACTGATCACGTGACTGAGCATGCACTGATCACGTGACTACGAAGCACTGATCACGTGACTGAGCATGCACTGATCACGTGACTGAGAGGCGCTGATCACGTGACTGAGCATACACTGATCACGTGACTGAGAGGCACTGATCACGTGACTGAGAGGCGCTGATCACGTGACTGAGGGCGCTGATCACGTGACTGAGAGGCGCTGATCACGTGGCTATCATGCACTGATCACGTGCTTCAGGAGGCAATAATCAAAGAGCTGAGCAGGCACTAATCACTTGGCTAAGAGGGCACTAATCACGGAGAGGAGCAGGAAATCGTCAAGGAGCTGAGCAAACTGTAATAAAGTGGTTAAGCAGATTCTAAACACGTGACGCAGCAGGCTCTACACCCGTGACTGAGCAGACACAATTTGGGCAGCTCAGCAGACACCAATGGTGCAGCTCAGCAGACACAAATGGTGCAGCTCAGCAGACACCAATCATGCAGCTCAGCAGGCAATACTCATGGAGCTGAGCAGGCAGGAATCACACAGCTCAGCAGGCAAAGATCAAGGAGCTGAGCAGGCACGAATCTCGCAGCTCAGCTGGCAAAAATCAAGGAGCTGAGCAGACTGCCATTAAGTGGCTAAGCAGACTCTAAACATGAGACTCAGCAGGCTTGACACCCGTGACTGAGCAGACACGAATCTTGCAGCCCAGCAGGCAATACTCCTGGAGCTGAGCAGGCAGGAATCACGCAGCTCAGCAGACAGTAATCAAGGAGCTGAGCAGGCACGAATCACGCAGCTCAGCAGGCAATAATCCTGGAGCTGAGCAAGCAGGAATCACGCAGCTCAGCAGGCAATAATCAAGAAGCAGAGCAGGCAGGAATCAGGCAGCTCAGCAGCCAATAATCAAGAAGCTAGCAGTCAGGAATCGCGCAGCTCAGCAGGCAATAATCATGGAGCTGAGCTGGCAGGAATCACGCAACTCAGCAGGCAATACTCACGGACCTGAGCAGGCAGGAATCACGCAACTTAGCAGGCAATAATAATTGGAGCTGAAGGCTGTAATGAACTGGATAAGCAGACTCTAATCACGTGATTCAGCCGGCTCCTCTCTGGGGACTGAGCAGGCACTTATTATGCAGCTCAGCAAGCAAAAATCATGGATCTGAGCAAGCAGGAATCACGCAGCTCAGCAGGCAATAATCATGGAGCTGAGCAGGCAGGAATCACGCAGCTCAGCAGACAGTAATCAAGGAGCTGAGCAGGCACGAATCACGCAGCTCAGCAGGCAATAATCCTGGAGCTGAGCAAGCAGGAATCACGCAGCTCAGCGGGCAATAATCAAGAAGCAGAGCAGGCAGGAATCAGGCAGCTCAGCAGCCAATAATCAAGAAGCTAGCAGTCAGGAATCGCGCAGCTCAGCAGGCAATAATCAAGGAGCTGAGCTGGCAGGAATCATGCAACTCAGCAGGCAATACTCACGGACCTGAGCAGGCAGGAATCACGCAACTTAGCAGGCAATAATAATTGGAACTGAAGGCTGTAATGAACTGGATAAGCAGACTCTAATCACGTGATTCAGCCGGCTCCTCTCTGGGGACTGAGCAGGCACTTATTATGCAGCTCAGCAAGCAAAAATCATGGAGCTGAGCAAGCAGGAATCACGCAGCTCAGCAGGCAATAATCAAGAAGCTGAGCAGGCAGGAATCACGCAGCTCAGCAGGCAATAAATATGGAGCTGAGCAAGCAGGAATCACGCAGCTCAGCAGGCAATAATCAAGAAGCTGACCAGGCAGGAATCACGCAGCTTAGCAGGCAATCATCATGGAGCTGAGCAGACTGTAGTGAAGTGGCTAAGCAGACTCTAATCACGTCACTCAGCCGGCTCCATACCCGGTCTTGAGCAGGCACTAATCACGCAGCTGAGCAGGGACTAATCACACAGCTGATCAGGCACGAGTCACGCAGCTGAGCAGGGATTAAGCATGCAGCTGAGCAAGCGCTAATCCCTTGATTCAGCAGACCCTGATCACGTGACTGAGCAGGCCCTGATCACGTGGCTGAGCATGCACTGATCATTTGACTGAGCATGCACTGATCACGTGACTGAGAGGCACTGATCACGTGACTGAGCATGCACTGATCACGTGACTGAGGCACTGATCACGTGACTGAGCATGCACTGATCACGTGACTGAGAGGCACTGATCACGTGACTGAGAGGCCCTGATCAGGTGACTGAGAGGCGCTGATCACGTGGCTATCATGCACTGGTCACGTGCTTCAGGAGGCAATAATCAAAGAGCTGAGCAGGCACTAATCACTTGGCTAAGAGGGCACTAATCACGGAGAGGAGCAGGAAATCTTCAAGGAGCTGAGCAAACTGTAATGAAGTGGTTAAGCAGACTCTAAACACGTGACGCAGCAGGCTCTACACCCGTGACTGAGCAGACACAATTTGGGCAGCTCAGCAGACACCAATGGTGCAGCTCAGCAGACACAAATGGTGCAGCTCAGCAGACACCAATCATGCAGCTCAGCAGGCAATACTCATGGAGCTGAGCAGGCAGGAATCACACAGCTCAGCAGGCAAAGATCAAGGAGCTGAGCAGGCACGAATCTCGCAGCTCAGCTGGCAAAAATCAAGGAGCTGAGCAGACTGCCATTAAGTGGCTAAGCAGACTCTAAACACGAGACTCAGCAGGCTGGACACCCGTGACTGAGCAGACACGAATCTTGCAGCCCAGCAGGCAATACTCCTGGAGCTGAGCAGGCAGGAATCACGCAGCTCAGCAGACAGTAATCAAGGAGCTGAGCAGGCACGAATCACGCAGCTCAGCAGGCAATAATCCTGGAGCTGAGCAAGCAGGAATCACGCAGCTCAGCAGGCAATAATCAAGAAGCAGAGCAGGCAGGAATCAGGCAGCTCAGCAGCCAATAATCAAGAAGCTAGCAGTCAGGAATCGCGCAGCTCAGCAGGCAATAATCATGGAGCTGAGCTGGCAGGAATCACGCAACTCAGCAGGCAATAATAATTGGAGCTGAAGGCTGTAATGAACTGGATAAGCAGACTCTAATCACGTGATTCAGCCGGCTCCTCTCTGGGGACTGAGCAGGCACTTATTATGCAGCTCAGCAAGCAAAAATCATGGAGCTGAGCAAGCAGGAATCACGCAGCTCAGCAGGCAATAATCATGGAGCTGAGCAAACAGGAATCACGCAGCTCAGCATGCAATAATCAAGAAGCTGAGCAGGCAGGAATCACGCAGCTCAGCAGGCAATAAATATGTAGCTGAGCAAGCAGGAATCACGCAGCTCAGCAGGCAATAATCAAGAAGCTGAGCAGGCAGGAATCACGCAGCTTAGCAGGCAATCATCATGGAGCTGAGCAGACTGTAATGAAGTGGCTAAGCAGACTCTAATCACGTCACTCAGCCGGCTCCTAACCCGGTCTTGAGCAGGCACTAATCACGCAGCTGAGCAGGGACTAATCACACAGCTGATCAGGCACGAGTCACGCAGCTGAGCAGGGATTAAGCATGCAGCTGAGCAAGCGCTAATCCCTTGATTCAGCAGACCCTGATCACGAGACTGAGCAGGCCCTGATCACGTGGCTGAGCATGCACTGATCACGTGACTGAGCATGCACTGATCACGTGACTAAGAAGCACTGATCACGTGACTGAGCATGCACTGATCACGTGACTGAGAGGCGCTGATCACGTGACTGAGCATACACTGATCACGTGACTGAGAGGCACTGATCACGTGACTGAGAGGCGCTGATCACGTGACTGAGGGGCGCTGATCACGTGACTGAGAGGCGCTGATCACGTGGCTATCATGCACTGATCACGTGCTTCAGGAGGCAATAATCAAAGAGCTGAGCAGGCAATAATCACTTGGCTAAGAGGGCACTAATCACGGAGAGGAGCAGGAAATCGTCAAGGAGCTGAGCAAACTGTAATAAAGTGGTTAAGCAGATTCTAAACACGTGACGCAGCAGGCTCTACACCCGTGACTGAGCAGACACAATTTGGGCAGCTCAGCAGACACCAATGGTGCAGCTCAGCAGACACAAATGGTGCAGCTCAGCAGACACCAATCATGCAGCTCAGCAGGCAATACTCATGGAGCTGAGCAGGCAGGAATCACACAGCTCAGCAGGCAAAGATCAAGGAGCTGAGCAGGCACGAATCTCGCAGCTCAGCTGGCAAAAATCAAGGAGCTGAGCAGACTGCCATTAAGTGGCTAAGCAGACTCTAAACATGAGACTCAGCAGGCTTGACACCCGTGACTGAGCAGACACGAATCTTGCAGCCCAGCAGGCAATACTCCTGGAGCTGAGCAGGCAGGAATCACGCAGCTCAGCAGACAGTAATCAAGGAGCTGAGCAGGCACGAATCACGCAGCTCAGCAGGCAATAATCCTGGAGCTGAGCAAGCAGGAATCACGCAGCTCAGCAGGCAATAATCAAGAAGCAGAGCAGGCAGGAATCAGGCAGCTCAGCAGCCAATAATCAAGAAGCTAGCAGTCAGGAATCGCGCAGCTCAGCAGGCAATAATCATGGAGCTGAGCTGGCAGGAATCACGCAACTCAGCAGGCAATACTCACGGACCTGAGCAGGCAGGAATCACGCAACTTAGCAGGCAATAATAATTGGAGCTGAAGGCTGTAATGAACTGGATAAGCAGACTCTAATCACGTGATTCAGCCGGCTCCTCTCTGGGGACTGAGCAGGCACTTATTATGCAGCTCAGCAAGCAAAAATCATGGATCTGAGCAAGCAGGAATCACGCAGCTCAGCAGGCAATAATCATGGAGCTGAGCAGGCAGGAATCACGCAGCTCAGCAGACAGTAATCAAGGAGCTGAGCAGGCACGAATCACGCAGCTCAGCAGGCAATAATCCTGGAGCTGAGCAAGCAGGAATCACGCAGCTCAGCGGGCAATAATCAAGAAGCAGAGCAGGCAGGAATCAGGCAGCTCAGCAGCCAATAATCAAGAAGCTAGCAGTCAGGAATCGCGCAGCTCAGCAGGCAATAATCAAGGAGCTGAGCTGGCAGGAATCATGCAACTCAGCAGGCAATACTCACGGACCTGAGCAGGCAGGAATCACGCAACTTAGCAGGCAATAATAATTGGAACTGAAGGCTGTAATGAACTGGATAAGCAGACTCTAATCACGTGATTCAGCCGGCTCCTCTCTGGGGACTGAGCAGGCACTTATTATGCAGCTCAGCAAGCAAAAATCATGGAGCTGAGCAAGCAGGAATCACGCAGCTCAGCAGGCAATAATCAAGAAGCTGAGCAGGCAGGAATCACGCAGCTCAGCAGGCAATAAATATGGAGCTGAGCAAGCAGGAATCACGCAGCTCAGCAGGCAATAATCAAGAAGCTGACCAGGCAGGAATCACGCAGCTTAGCAGGCAATCATCATGGAGCTGAGCAGACTGTAGTGAAGTGGCTAAGCAGACTCTAATCACGTCACTCAGCCGGCTCCAAACCCGGTCTTGAGCAGGCACTAATCACGCAGCTGAGCAGGGACTAATCACACAGCTGATCAGGCACGAGTCACGCAGCTGAGCAGGGATTAAGCATGCAGCTGAGCAAGCGCTAATCCCTTGATTCAGCAGACCCTGATCACGTGACTGAGCAGGCCCTGATCACGTGGCTGAGCATGCACTGATCATTTGACTGAGCATGCACTGATCACGTGACTGAGAGGCACTGATCACGTGACTGAGCATGCACTGATCACGTGACTGAGAGGCACTGATCACGTGACTGAGAGGCCCTGATCAGGTGACTGAGAGGCGCTGATCACGTGGCTATCATGC
This sequence comes from Bos javanicus, assembly GCF_032452875.1. Lineage (NCBI taxonomy): Eukaryota > Metazoa > Chordata > Mammalia > Artiodactyla > Bovidae > Bos > Bos javanicus. The sequence goes on from NW_026893768.1 coordinate 209,223, forward strand.
ACTGGTCACGTGCTTCAGGAGGCAATAATCAAAGAGCTGAGCAGGCACTAATCACTTGGCTAAGAGGGCACTAATCACGGAGAGGAGCAGGAAATCTTCAAGGAGCTGAGCAAACTGTAATGAAGTGGTTAAGCAGACTCTAAACACGTGACGCAGCAGGCTCTACACCCGTGACTGAGCAGACACAATTTGGGCAGCTCAGCAGACACCAATGGTGCAGCTCAGCAGACACAAATGGTGCAGCTCAGCAGACACCAATCATGCAGCTCAGCAGGCAATACTCATGTAGCTGAGCAGGCAGGAATCACACAGCTCAGCAGGCAAAGATCAAGGAGCTGAGCAGGCACGAATCTCGCAGCTCAGCTGGCAAAAATCAAGGAGCTGAGCAGACCGCCATTAAGTGGCTAAGCAGACTCTAAACACGAGACTCAGCAGGCTGGACACCCGTGACTGAGCAGACACGAATCTTGCAGCCCAGCAGGCAATACTCCTGGAGCTGAGCAGGCAGGAATCACGCAGCTCAGCAGACAGTAATCAAGGAGCTGAGCAGGCACGAATCACGCAGCTCAGCAGGCAATAATCCTGGAGCTGAGCAAGCAGGAATCACGCAGCTCAGCAGGCAATAATCAAGAAGCAGAGCAGGCAGGAATCAGGCAGCTCAGCAGCCAATAATCAAGAAGCTAGCAGTCAGGAATCGCGCAGCTCAGCAGGCAATAATCATGGAGCTGAGCTGGCAGGAATCACGCAACTCAGCAGGCAATAATAATTGGAGCTGAAGGCTGTAATGAACTGGATAAGCAGACTCTAATCACGTGATTCAGCCGGCTCCTCTCTGGGGACTGAGCAGGCACTTATTATGCAGCTCAGCAAGCAAAAATCATGGAGCTGAGCAAGCAGGAATCACGCAGCTCAGCAGGCAATAATCATGGAGCTGAGCAAACAGGAATCACGCAGCTCAGCATGCAATAATCAAGAAGCTGAGCAGGCAGGAATCACGCAGCTCAGCAGGCAATAAATATGGAGCTGAGCAAGCAGGAATCACGCAGCTCAGCAGGCAATAATCAAGAAGCTGAGCAGGCAGGAATCACGCAGCTTAGCAGGCAATCATCATGGAGCTGAGCAGACTGTAATGAAGTGGCTAAGCAGACTCTAATCACGTCACTCAGCCGGCTCCTAACCCGGTCTTGAGCAGGCACTAATCACGCAGCTGAGCAGGGACTAATCACACAGCTGATCAGGCACGAGTCACGCAGCTGAGCAGGGATTAAGCATGCAGCTGAGCAAGCGCTAATCCCTTGATTCAGCAGACCCTGATCACGAGACTGAGCAGGCCCTGATCACGTGGCTGAGCATGCACTGATCACGTGACTGAGCATGCACTGATCACGTGACTAAGAAGCACTGATCACGTGACTGAGCATGCACTGATCACGTGACTGAGAGGCGCTGATCACGTGACTGAGCATACACTGATCACGTGTCTGAGAGGCACTGATCACGTGACTGAGAGGCGCTGATCACGTGACTGAGGGGCGCTGATCACGTGACTGAGAGGCGCTGATCACGTGGCTATCATGCACTGATCACGTGCTTCAGGAGGCAATAATCAAAGAGCTGAGCAGGCACTAATCACTTGGCTAAGAGGGCACTAATCACGGAGAGGAGCAGGAAATCGTCAAGGAGCTGAGCAAACTGTAATAAAGTGGTTAAGCAGATTCTAAACACGTGACGCAGCAGGCTCTACACCCGTGACTGAGCAGACACAATTTGGGCAGCTCAGCAGACACCAATGGTGCAGCTCAGCAGACACAAATGGTGCAGCTCAGCAGACACCAATCATGCAGCTCAGCAGGCAATACTCATGGAGCTGAGCAGGCAGGAATCACACAGCTCAGCAGGCAAAGATCAAGGAGCTGAGCAGGCACGAATCTCGCAGCTCAGCTGGCAAAAATCAAGGAGCTGAGCAGACTGCCATTAAGTGGCTAAGCAGACTCTAAACATGAGACTCAGCAGGCTTGACACCCGTGACTGAGCAGACACGAATCTTGCAGCCCAGCAGGCAATACTCCTGGAGCTGAGCAGGCAGGAATCACGCAGCTCAGCAGACAGTAATCAAGGAGCTGAGCAGGCACGAATCACGCAGCTCAGCAGGCAATAATCCTGGAGCTGAGCAAGCAGGAATCACGCAGCTCAGCAGGCAATAATCAAGAAGCAGAGCAGGCAGGAATCAGGCAGCTCAGCAGCCAATAATCAAGAAGCTAGCAGTCAGGAATCGCGCAGCTCAGCAGGCAATAATCATGGAGCTGAGCTGGCAGGAATCACGCAACTCAGCAGGCAATACTCACGGACCTGAGCAGGCAGGAATCACGCAACTTAGCAGGCAATAATAATTGGAGCTGAAGGCTGTAATGAACTGGATAAGCAGACTCTAATCACGTGATTCAGCCGGCTCCTCTCTGGGGACTGAGCAGGCACTTATTATGCAGCTCAGCAAGCAAAAATCATGGATCTGAGCAAGCAGGAATCACGCAGCTCAGCAGGCAATAATCATGGAGCTGAGCAGGCAGGAATCACGCAGCTTAGCAGGCAATCATCATGGAGCTGAGCAGACTGTAATGAAGTGGCTAAGCAGACTCTAATCACGTCACTCAGCCGGCTCCTAACCCGGTCTTGAGCAGGCACTAATCACGCAGCTGAGCAGGGACTAATCACACAGCTGATCAGGCACGAGTCACGCAGCTGAGCAGGGATTAAGCATGCAGCTGAGCAAGCGCTAATCCCTTGATTCAGCAGACCCTGATCACGTGACTGAGCAGGCCCTGATCACGTGGCTGAGCATGCACTGATCATTTGACTGAGCATGCACTGATCACGTGACTGAGAGGCACTGATCACGTGACTGAGCATGCACTGATCACGTGACTGAGAGGCACTGATCACGTGACTGAGAGGCGCTGATCACGTGACTGAGAGGCGCTGATCAGGTGGCTATCATGCACTGATCACGTGCTTCAGGAGGCAATAATCAAAGAGCTGAGCAGGCACTAATCACTTGGCTAAGAGGGCACTAATCACGGAGAGGAGCAGGAAATCGTCAAGGAGCTGAGCAAACTGTAATGAAGTGGTTAAGCAGACTCTAAACACGTGACGCAGCAGGCTCTACACCCGTGACTGAGCAGACACAATTTGGGCAGCTCAGCAGACACCAATGGTGCAGCTCAGCAGACACAAATGGTGCAGCTCAGCAGACACCAATCATGCAGCTCAGCAGGCAATACTCATGGAGCTGAGCAGGCAGGAATCACACAGCTCAGCAGGCAAAGATCAAGGAGCTGAGCAGGCACGAATCTCGCAGCTCAGCTGGCAAAAATCAAGGAGCTGAGCAGACTGCCATTAAGTGGCTAAGCAGACTCTAAACACGTGACTCAGCAGGCTTGACACCCGTGACTGAGCAGACACGAATCTTGCAGCCCAGCAGGCAATACTCCTGGAGCTGAGCAGGCAGGAATCACGCAGCTCAGCAGGCAATAATCAAGAAGCAGAGCAGGCAGGAATCAGGCAGCTCAGCAGCCAATAATCAAGAAGCTAGCAGTCAGGAATCGCGCAGCTCAGCAGGCAATAATCATGGAGCTGAGCTGGCAGGAATCACGCAACTCAGCAGGCAATACTCACGGACCTGAGCAGGCAGGAATCACGCAACTTAGCAGGCAATAATAATTGGAGCTGAAGGCTGTAATGAACTGGATAAGCAGACTCTAATCACGTGATTCAGCCGGCTCCTCTCTGGGGACTGAGCAGGCACTTATTATGCAGCTCAGCAAGCAAAAATCATGGAGCTGAGCAAGCAGGAATCACGCAGCTCAGCAGGCAATAATCATGGAGCTGAGCAAACAGGAATCACGCAGCTCAGCATGCAATAATCAAGAAGCTGAGCAGGCAGGAATCACGCAGCTCAGCAGGCAATAAATATGGAGCTGAGCAAGCAGGAATCACGCAGCTCAGCAGGCAATAATCAAGAAGCTGAGCAGGCAGGAATCACGCAGCTTAGCAGGCAATCATCATGGAGCTGAGCAGACTGTAATGAAGTGGCTAATCAGACTCTAATCACGTCACTCAGCCGGCTCCTAACCCGGTCTTGAGCAGGCACTAATCACGCAGCTGAACAGGGACTAATCACACAGCTGATCAGGCACGAGTCACGCAGCTGAGCAGGGATTAAGCATGCAGCTGAGCAAGCGCTAATCCCTTGATTCAGCAGACCCTGATCACGTGACTGAGCAGGCCCTGATCACGTGGCTGAGCATGCACTGATCACGTGACTGAGCATGCACTGATCACGTGACTGAGAGGCACTGATCACGTGACTGAGAGGCACTGATCACGTGACTGAGCATACACTGATCACGTGACTGAGAGGCACTGATCACGTGACTGAGAGGCGCTGATCACGTGACAGAGAGGCGCTGATCACGTGACTGAGAGGCGCTGATCTCGTGGCTATCATGCACTGGTCACGTGCTTCAGGAGGCAATAATCAAAGAGCTGAGCAGGCACTAATCACTTGGCTAAGAGGGCACTAATCACGGAGAGGAGCAGGAAATCGTCAAGGAGCTGAGCAAACTGTAATGAAGTGGTTAAGCAGACTCTAAACACGTGACGCAGCAGGCTCTACACCCGTGACTGAGCAGACACAATTTGGGCAGCTCAGCAGACACCAATGGTGCAGCTCAGCAGACACAAATGGTGCAGCTCAGCAGACACCAATCATGCAGCTCAGCAGGCAATACTCATGGAGCTGAGCAGGCAGGAATCACACAGCTCAGCAGGCAAAGATCAAGGAGCTGAGCAGGCACGAATCTCGCAGCTCAGCTGGCAAAAATCAAGGAGCTGAGCAGACTGCCATTAAGTGGCTAAGCAGACTCTAAACACGAGACTCAGCAGGCTGGACACCCGTGACTGAGCAGACACGAATCATGCAGCCCAGCAGGCAATACTCCTGGAGCTGAGCAGGCAGGAATCACGCAGCTCAGCAGACAGTAATCAAGGAGCTGAGCAGGCACGAATCACGCAGCTCAGCAGGCAATAATCCTGGAGCTGAGCAAGCAGGAATCACGCAGCTCAGCAGGCAATAATCAAGAAGCAGAGCAGGCAGGAATCAGGCAGCTCAGCAGCCAATAATCAAGAAGCTAGCAGTCAGGAATCGCGCAGCTCAGCAGGCAATAATCATGGAGCTGAGCTGGCAGGAATCACGCAACTCAGCAGGCAATACTCACGGACCTGAGCAGGCAGGAATCACGCAACTTAGCAGGCAATAATAATTGGAGCTGAAGGCTGTAATGAACTGGATAAGCAGACTCTAATCACGTGATTCAGCCGGCTCCTCTCTGGGGACTGAGCAGGCACTTATTATGCAGCTCAGCAAGCAAAAATCATGGAGCTGAGCAAGCAGGAATCACGCAGCTCAGCAGGCAATAATCATGGAGCTGAGCAAACAGGAATCACGCAGCTCAGCATGCAATAATCAAGAAGCTGAGCAAGCAGGAATCACGCAGCTCAGCAGGCAATAATCAAGAAGCTGAGCAGGCAGGAATCACGCAGCTTAGCAGGCAATCATCATGGAGCTGAGCAGACTGTAATGAAGTGGCTAAGCAGACTCTAATCACGTCACTCAGTCGGCTCCTAACCCGGTCTTGAGCAGGCACTAATCACGCAGCTGAGCAGGGACTAATCACACAGCTGATCAGGCACGAGTCACGCAGCTGAGCAGGGATTAAGCATGCAGCTGAGCAAGCGCTAATCCCTTGATTCAGCAGACCCTGATCACGTGAATGAGCAGGCCCTGATCACGTGGCTGAGCATGCACTGATCACGTGACTGAGCATGCACTGATCACGTGACTGAGAGGCACTGATCACGTGACTGAGAGGCACTGATCACGTGACTGAGAGGCGCTGATCACGTGACTGAGGGGCGCTGATCACGTGACTGAGAGGCGCTGATCACGTGGCTATCATGCACTGATCACGTGCTTCAGGAGGCAATAATCAAAGAGCTGAGCAGGCACTAATCACTTGGCTAAGAGGGCACTAATCACGGAGAGGAGCAGGAAATCGTCAAGGAGCTGAGCAAACTGTAAAGAAGTGGTTAAGCAGACTCTAAACACGTGACGCAGCAGGCTCTACACCCGTGACTGAGCAGACACAATTTGGGCAGCTCAGCAGACACCAATGGTGCAGCTCAGCAGACACAAATGGTGCAGCTCAGCAGACACCAATCATGCAGCTCAGCACGCAATACTCATGGAGCTGAGCAGGCAGGAATCACACAGCTCAGCAGGCAAAGATCAAGGAGCTGAGCAGGCACGAATCTCGCAGCTCAGCTGGCAAAAATCAAGGAGCTGAGCAGACTGCCATTAAGTGGCTAAGCAGACTCTAAACACGTGACTCAGCAGGCTTGACACCCGTGACTGAGCACACACGAATCTTGCAGCCCAGCAGACAATACTCCTGGAGCGGAGCAGGCAGGAATCACGCAGCTCAGCAGACAGTAATCAAGGAGCTGAGCAGGCACGAATCACGCAGCTCAGCAGGCAATAATCCTGGAGCTGAGCAAGCAGGAATCACGCAGCTCAGCAGGCAATAATCAAGAAGCAGAGCAGGCAGGAATCAGGCAGCTCAGCAGCCAATAATCAAGAAGCTAGCAGTCAGGAATCGCGCAGCTCAGCAGGCAATAATCATGGAGCTGAGCTGGCAGGAATCACGCAACTCAGCAGGCAAAAATAATTGGAGCTGAAGGCTGTAATGAACTGGATAAGCAGACTCTAATCACGTGATTCAGCCGGCTCCTCTCTGGGGACTGAGCAGGCACTTATTATGCAGCTCAGCAAGCAAAAATCATGGAGCTGAGCAAGCAGGAATCACGCAGCTCAGCAGGCATAATCATGGAGCTGAGCAAACAGGAATCACGCAGCTCAGCATGCAATAATCAGAAGCTGAGCAGGCAGGAATCACGCAGCTCAGCAGGCAAAATCAAGAAGCTGAGCAGGCAGGAATCACGCAGCTCAGCAGGCAATAATCAAGAAGCTGAGCAAACAGGAATCACGCAGCTCAGCATGCAATAATCAAGAAGCTGAGCAGGCAGGAATCACGCAGCTCAGAAGGCAATAAACAAGAAGCTGAGCAAGCAGGAATCCCGCAGCTCAGCAGGCAATAATCAAGAAGCTGAGCAGGCAGGAATCACGCAGCTTAGCAGGCAATCATCATGGAGCTGAGCAGACTGTAATGAAGTGGCTAAGCAGACTCTAATCACGTCACTCAGCCGGCTCCTAACCCGGTCTTGAGCAGGCACTAATCACGCAGCTGAGCAGGGACTAATCACACAGCTGATCAGGCACGAGTCAGGCAGCTGAGCAGGGATTAAGCATGCAGCTGAGCAAGCGCTAATCCCTTGATTCAGCAGACCCTGATCACGTGACTGAGCAGGCCCTGATCACGTGGCTGAGCATGCACTGATCACGTGACTGAGCATGCACTGATCACGTGACTGAGAGGCACTGATCACGTGACTGAGAGGCACTGATCACGTGACTGGGAGGCACTGATCACGTGACTGAGAGGCACTGATCACGTGACTGAGAGGCGCTGATCACGTGACTGAGGGGCGCTGATCACGTGACTGAGAGGCGCTGATCACGTGGCTATCATGCACTGATCACGTGCTTCAGGAGGCAATAATCAAAGAGCTGAGCAGGCACTAATCACTTGGCTAAGAGGGCACTAATCACGGAGAGGAGCAGGAAATCGTCAAGGAGCTGAGCAAACTGTAATGAAGTGGTTAAGCAGACTCTAAACACGTGACGCAGCAGGCTCTACACCCGTGACTGAGCAGACACAATTTGGGCAGCTCAGCAGACACCAATGGTGCAGCTCAGCAGACACAAATGGTGCAGCTCAGCAGACACCAATCATGCAGCTCAGCAGGCAATACTCATGGAGCTGAGCAGGCAGGAATCACTCAGCTCAGCAGGCAAAGATCAAGGAGCTGAGCAGGCACGAATCTCGCAGCTCAGCTGGCAAAAATCAAGGAGCTGAGCAGACTGCCATTAAGTGGCTAAGCAGACTCTAAACACGAGACTCAGCAGGCTTGACACCCGTGACTGAGCAGACACCAATCTTGCAGCCCAGCAGGCAATACTCCTGGAGCTGAGCAGGCAGGAATCACGCAGCTCAGCAGACAGTAATCAAGGAGCTGAGCAGGCACGAATCACGCAGCTCAGCAGGCAATAATCCTGGAGCTGAGCAAGCAGGAATCACGCAGCTCAGCGGGCAATAATCAAGAAGCAGAGCAGGCAGGAATCAGGCAGCTCAGCAGCCAATAATCAAGAAGCTAGCAGTCAGGAATCGCGCAGCTCAGCAGGCAATAATCAAGGAGCTGAGCTGGCAGGAATCATGCAACTCAGCAGGCAATACTCACGGACCTGAGCAGGCAGGAATCACGCAACTTAGCAGGCAATAATAATTGGAGCTGAAGGCTGTAATGAACTGGATAAGCAGACTCTAATCACGTGATTCAGCCGGCTCCTCTCTGGGGACTGAGCAGGCACTTATTATGCAGCTCAGCAAGCAAAAATCATGGAGCTGAGCAAGCAGGAATCACGCAGCTCAGCAGGCAATAATCAAGAAGCTGAGCAGGCAGGAATCACGCAGCTCAGCAGGCAATAAATATGGAGCTGAGCAAGCAGGAATCACGCAGCTCAGCAGGCAATAATCAAGAAGCTGACCAGGCAGGAATCACGCAGCTTAGCAGGCAATCATCATGGAGCTGAGCAGACTGTAGTGAAGTGGCTAAGCAGACTCTAATCACGTCACTCAGCCGGCTCCAAACCCGGTCTTGAGCAGGCACTAATCACGCAGCTGAGCAGGGACTAATCACACAGCTGATCAGGCACGAGTCACGCAGCTGAGCAGGGATTAAGCATGCAGCTGAGCAAGCGCTAATCCCTTGATTCAGCAGACCCTGATCACGTGACTGAGCAGGCCCTGATCACGTGGCTGAGCATGCACTGATCACGTGACTGAGCATGCACTGATCACGTGACTGAGAGGCACTGATCACGTGACTGAGAGGCGCTGATCACGTGACTGAGGGGCGCTGATCACGTGACTGAGAGGCGCTGATCACGTGGCTATCATGCACTGATCACGTGCTTCAGGAGGCAATAATCAAAGAGCTGAGCAGGCACTAATCACTTGGCTAAGAGGGCACTAATCACGGAGAGGAGCAGGAAATCGTCAAGGAGCTGAGCAAACTGTAATAAAGTGGTTAAGCAGACTCTAAACACGTGACGCAGCAGGCTCTACACCCGTGACTGAGCAGACACAATTTGGGCAGCTCAGCAGACACCAATGGTGCAGCTCAGCAGACACAAATGGTGCAGCTCAGCAGACACCAATCATGCAGCTCAGCAGGCAATACTCATGGAGCTGAGCAGGCAGGAATCACACAGCTCAGCAGGCAAAGATCAAGGAGCTGAGCAGGCACGAATCTCGCAGCTCAGCTGGCAAAAATCAAGGAGCTGAGCAGACTGCCATTAAGTGGCTAAGCAGACTCTAAACATGAGACTCAGCAGGCTTGACACCCGTGACTGAGCACACACGAATCTTGCAGCCCAGCAGGCAATACTCCTGGAGCTGAGCAGGCAGGAATCACGCAGCTCAGCAGACAGTAATCAAGGAGCTGAGCAGGCACGAATCACGCAGCTCAGCAGGCAATAATCCTGGAGCTGAGCAAGCAGGAATCACGCAGCTCAGCAGGCAATAATCAAGAAGCAGAGCAGGCAGGAATCAGGCAGCTCAGCAGCCAATAATCAAGAAGCTAGCAGTCAGGAATCGCGCAGCTCAGCAGGCAATAATCATGGAGCTGAGCTGGCAGGAATCACGCAACTCAGCAGGCAATACTCACGGACCTGAGCAGGCAGGAATCACGCAACTTAGCAGGCAATAATAATTGGAGCTGAAGGCTGTAATGAACTGGATAAGCAGACTCTAATCACGTGATTCAGCCGGCTCCTCTCTGGGGACTGAGCAGGCACTTATTATGCAGCTCAGCAAGCAAAAATCATGGATCTGAGCAAGCAGGAATCACGCAGCTCAGCAGGCAATAATCATGGAGCTGAGCAGGCAGGAATCACGCAGCTCAGCAGACAGTAATCAAGGAGCTGAGCAGGCACGAATCACGCAGCTCAGCAGGCAATAATCCTGGAGCTGAGCAAGCAGGAATCACGCAGCTCAGCGGGCAATAATCAAGAAGCAGAGCAGGCAGGAATCAGGCAGCTCAGCAGCCAATAATCAAGAAGCTAGCAGTCAGGAATCGCGCAGCTCAGCAGGCAATAATCAAGGAGCTGAGCTGGCAGGAATCATGCAACTCAGCAGGCAATACTCACGGACCTGAGCAGGCAGGAATCACGCAACTTAGCAGGCAATAATAATTGGAACTGAAGGCTGTAATGAACTGGATAAGCAGACTCTAATCACGTGATTCAGCCGGCTCCTCTCTGGGGACTGAGCAGGCACTTATTATGCAGCTCAGCAAGCAAAATCATGGAGCTGAGCAAGCAGGAATCACGCAGCTCAGCATGCAATAATCAAGAAGCTGAGCAGGCAGGAATCACGCAGCTCAGCAGGCAATAAATATGGAGCTGAGCAAGCAGGAATCACGCAGCTCAGCAGGCAATAATCAAGAAGCTGACCAGGCAGGAATCACGCAGCTTAGCAGGCAATCATCATGGAACTGAGCAGACTGTAGTGAAGTGGCTAAGCAGACTCTAATCACGTCACTCAGCCGGCTCCTAACCCGGTCTTGAGCAGGCACTAATCACGCAGCTGAGCAGGGACTAATCACACAGCTGATCAGGCACGAGTCACGCAGCTGAGCAGGGATTAAGCATGCAGCTGAGCAAGCGCTAATCCCTTGATTCAGCAGACCCTGATCACGTGACTGAGCAGGCCCTGATCACGTGGCTGAGCATGCACTGATCACGTGACTGAGCATGCACTGATCACGTGACTGAGAGGCACTGATCACGTGACTGAGCATGCACTGATCACGTGACTGAGAGGCACTGATCACGTGACTGAGAGGCGCTGATCACGTGACTGAGAGGCGCTGATCACGTGGCTATCATGCACTGGTCACGTGCTTCAGGAGGCAATAATCAAAGAGCTGAGCAGGCACTAATCACTTGGCTAAGAGGGCACTAATCACGGAGAGGAGCAGGAAATCGTCAAGGAGCTGAGCAAACTGTAATGAAGTGGTTAAGCAGACTCTAAACACGTGACGCAGCAGGCTCTACACCCGTGACTGAGCAGACACAATTTGGGCAGCTCAGCAGACACCAATGGTGCAGCTCAGCAGACACAAATGGTGCAGCTCAGCAGACACCAATCATGCAGCTCAGCAGGCAATACTCATGGAGCTGAGCAGGCAGGAATCACACAGCTCAGCAGGCAAAGATCAAGGAGCTGAGCAGGCACGAATCTCGCAGCTCAGCTGGCAAAAATCAAGGAGCTGAGCAGACTGCCATTAAGTGGCTAAGCAGACTCTAAACACGAGACTCAGCAGGCTTGACACCCGTGACTGAGCAGACACGAATCTTGCAGCCCAGCAGGCAATACTCCTGGAGCTGAGCAGGCAGGAATCACGCAGCTCAGCAGACAGTAATCAAGGAGCTGAGCAGGCACGAATCACGCAGCTCAGCAGGCAATAATCCTGGAGCTGAGCAAGCAGGAATCACGCAGCTCAGCAGGCAATAATCAAGAAGCAGAGCAGGCAGGAATCAGGCAGCTCAGCAGCCAATAAGCAAGAAGCTAGCAGTCAGGAATCGCGCAGCTCAGCAGGCAATAATCACGGAGCTGAGCTGGCAGGAATCACGCAACTCAGCAGGCAATAATAATTGGAGCTGAAGGCTGTAATGAACTGGATAAGCAGACTCTAATCACGTGATTCAGCCGGCTCCTCTCTGGGGACTGAGCAGGCACTTATTATGCAGCTCAGCAAGCAAAAATCATGGAGCTGAGCAAGCAGGAATCACGCAGCTCAGCAGGCAATAATCATGGAGCTGAGCAAACAGGAATCACGCAGCTCAGCATGCAATAATCAAGAAGCTGAGCAGGCAGGAATCACGCAGCTCAGCAGGCAATAAATATGGAGCTGAGCAAGCAGGAATCACGCAGCTCAGCAGGCAATAATCAAGAAGCTGAGCAGGCAGGAATCACGCAGCTTAGCAGGCAATAATCATGGAGCTGAGCAGACTGTAATGAAGTGGCTAAGCAGACTCTAATCACGTCACTCAGCCGGCTCCTAACCCGGTCTTGAGCAGGCACTAATCACGCAGCTGAGCAGGGACTAATCACACAGCTGATCAGGCACGAGTCACGCAGCTGAGCAGGGATTAAGCATGCAGCTGAGCAAGCGCTAATCCCTTGATTCAGCAGACCCTGATCACGTGACTGAGCAGGCCCTGATCACGTGGCTGAGCATGCACTGATCACGTGACTGAGCATGCACTGATCACGTGACTGCACTGATCACGTGACTGAGGCACTGATCACGTGACTGAGAGGCACTGATCACGTGACTGAGCATGCACTGATCACGTGTCTGAGAGGCACTGATCACGTGACTGAGAGGCGCTGATCACGTGACTGAGGGGCGCTGATCACGTGACTGAGAGGCGCTGATCACGTGGCTATCATGCACTGATCACGTGCTTCAGGAGGCAATAATCAAAGAGCTGAGCAGGCACTAATCACTTGGCTAAGAGGGCACTAATCACGGAGAGGAGCAGGAAATCGTCAAGGAGCTGAGCAAACTGTAATGAAGTGGTTAAGCAGACTCTAAACACGTGACGCAGCAGGCTCTACACCCGTGACTGAGCAGACACAATTTGGGCAGCTCAGCAGACACCAATGGTGCAGCTCAGCAGACACAAATGGTGCAGCTCAGCAGACACCAATCATGCAGCTCAGCAGGCAATACTCATGGAGCTGAGCAGGCAGGAATCACACAGCTCAGCAGGCAAAGATCAAGGAGCTGAGCAGGCACGAATCTCGCAGCTCAGCTGGCAATAATCAAGGAGCTGAGCAGACTGCCATTAAGTGGCTAAGCAGACTCTAAACACGAGACTCAGCAGGCTTGACACCCGTGACTGAGCAGACACGAATCTTGCAGCCCAGCAGGCAATACTCCTGGAGCTGAGCAGGCAGGAATCACGCAGCTCAGCAGACAGTAATCAAGGAGCTGAGCAGGCACGAATCACGCAGCTCAGCAGGCAATAATCCTGGAGCTGAGCAAGCAGGAATCACGCAGCTCAGCAGGCAATAATCAAGAAGCAGAGCAGGCAGGAATCAGGCAGCTCAGCAGCCAATAAGCAAGAAGCTAGCAGTCAGGAATCGCGCAGCTCAGCAGGCAATAATCATGGAGCTGAGCTGGCAGGAATCACGCAACTCAGCAGGCAATACTCACGGACCTGAGCAGGCAGGAATCACGCAACTTAGCAGGCAATAATAATTGGAGCTGAAGGCTGTAATGAACTGGATAAGCAGACTCTAATCACGTGATTCAGCCGGCTCCTCTCTGGGGACTGAGCAGGCACTTATTATGCAGCTCAGCAAGCAAAAATCATGGATCTGAGCAAGCAGGAATCACGCAGCTCAGCAGGCAATAATCATGGAGCTGAGCAGGCAGGAATCACGCAGCTTAGCAGGCAATAATCATGGAGCTGAGCAGACTGTAATGAAGTGGCTAAGCAGACTCTAATCACGTCACTCAGCCGGCTCCTAACCCGGTCTTGAGCAGGCACTAATCACGCAGCTGAGCAGGGACTAATCACACAGCTGATCAGGCACGAGTCACGCAGCTGAGAAGGGATTAAGCATGCAGCTGAGCAAGCGCTAATCCCTTGATTCAGCAGACCCTGATCACGTGACTGAGCAGGCCCTGATCACGTGGCTGAGCATGCCCTGATCACGTGACTGAGCATGCACTGATCACGTGACTGAGAGGCACTGATCACGTGACTGAGCAGGCACTGATCACGTGACTGAGAGGCACTGATCACGTGACTGAGAGGCGCTGATCACGTGGCTATCATGCACTGATCACGTGCTTCAGGAGGCAATAATCAAAGAGCTGAGCAGGCACTAATCACTTGGCTAAGAGGGCACTAATCACGGAGAGGAGCAGGAAATCGTCAAGGAGCTGAGCAAACTGTAATGAAGTGGTTAAGCAGACTCTAAACACGTGACGCAGCAGGCTCTACACCCGTGACTGAGCAGACACAATTTGGGCAGCTCAGCAGACACCAATGGTGCAGCTCAGCAGACACAAATGGTGCAGCTCAGCAGACACCAATCATGCAGCTCAGCAGGCAATACTCATGGAGCTGAGCAGGCAGGAATCACACAGCTCAGCAGGCAAAGATCAAGGAGCTGAGCAGGCACGAATCTCGCAGCTCAGCTGGCAAAAATCAAGGAGCTGAGCAGACTGCCATTAAGTGGCTAAGCAGACTCTAAACACGTGACTCAGCAGGCTTGACACCCGTGACTGAGCACACACGAATCTTGCAGCCCAGCAGGCAATACTCCTGGAGCTGAGCAGGCAGGAATCACGCAGCTCAGCAGACAGTAATCAAGGAGCTGAGCAGGCACGAATCACGCAGCTCAGCAGGCAATAATCCTGGAGCTGAGCAAGCAGGAATCACGCAGCTCAGCAGGCAATAATCAAGAAGCAGAGCAGGCAGGAATCAGGCAGCTCAGCAGCCAATAAGCAAGAAGCTAGCAGTCAGGAATCGCGCAGCTCAGCAGGCAATAATCATGGAGCTGAGCTGGCAGGAATCACGCAACTCAGCAGGCAATACTCACGGACCTGAGCAGGCAGGAATCACGCAACTTAGCAGGCAATAATAATTGGAGCTGAAGGCTGTAATGAACTGGATAAGCAGACTCTAATCACGTGATTCAGCCGGCTCCTCTCTGGGGACTGAGCAGGCACTTATTATGCAGCTCAGCAAGCAAAAATCATGGATCTGAGCAAGCAGGAATCACGCAGCTCAGCAGGCAATAATCATGGAGCTGAGCAAACAGGAATCACGCAGCTCAGCATGCAATAATCAAGAAGCTGAGCAAGCAGGAATCACGCAGCTCAGCAGGCAATAATCAAGAAGCTGAGCAGGCAGGAATCACGCAGCTTAGCAGGCAATCATCATGGAGCTGAGCAGACTGTAATGAAGTGGCTAAGCAGACTCTAATCACGTCACTCAGCCGGCTCCTAACCCGGTCTTGAGCAGGCACTAATCACGCAGCTGAGCAGGGACTAATCACACAGCTGATCAGGCACGAGTCAGGCAGCTGAGCAGGGATTAAGCATGCAGCTGAGCAAGCGCTAATCCCTTGATTCAGCAGACCCTGATCACGTGACTGAGCAGGCCCTGATCACGTGGCTGAGCATGCACTGATCACGTGACTGAGCATGCACTGATCACGTGACTGAGAGGCACTGATCACGTGACTGAGAGGCACTGATCACGTGACTGAGAGGCGCTGATCACGTGACTGAGGGGCGCTGATCACGTGACTGAGAGGCGCTGATCACGTGGCTATCATGCACTGATCACGTGCTTCAGGAGGCAATAATCAAAGAGCTGAGCAGGCACTAATCACTTGGCTAAGAGGGCACTAATCACGGAGAGGAGCAGGAAATCGTCAAGGAGCTGAGCAAACTGTAATGAAGTGGTTAAGCAGACTCTAAACACGTGACGCAGCAGGCTCTACACCCGTGACTGAGCAGACACAATTTGGGCAGCTCAGCAGACACCAATGGTGCAGCTCAGCAGACACAAATGGTGCAGCTCAGCAGACACCAATCATGCAGCTCAGCAGGCAATACTCATGGAGCTGAGCAGGCAGGAATCACACAGCTCAGCAGGCAAAGATCAAGGAGCTGAGCAGGCACGAATCTCGCAGCTCAGCTGGCAAAAATCAAGGAGCTGAGCAGACTGCCATTAAGTGGCTAAGCAGACTCTAAACACGTGACTCAGCAGGCTTGACACCCGTGACTGAGCACACACGAATCTTGCAGCCCAGCAGACAATACTCCTGGAGCTGAGCAGGCAGGAATCACGCAGCTCAGCAGACAGTAATCAAGGAGCTGAGCAGGCACGAATCACGCAGCTCAGCAGGCATAATCCTGAGCTGAGCAAGCAGGAATCACGCAGCTCAGCAGGCAATGGAGCTGAGCAGGCAGGAATCACGCAGCTCAGCAGACAGTAATCAAGGAGCTAGCAGGCACGAATCACGCAGCTCAGCAGGCAATAATCCTGGAGCTGAGCAAGCAGGAATCACGCAGCTCAGCAGGCAATAATCAAGAAGCAGAGCAGGCAGGAATCAGGCAGCTCAGCAGCCAATAAGCAAGAAGCTAGCAGTCAGGAATCGCGCAGCTCAGCAGGCAATAATCATGGAGCTGAGCTGGCAGGAATCACGCAACTCAGCAGGCAATACTCACGGACCTGAGCAGGCAGGAATCACGCAACTTAGCAGGCAATAATAATTGGAGCTGAAGGCTGTAATGAACTGGATAAGCAGACTCTAATCACGTGATTCAGCCGGCTCCTCTCTGGGGACTGAGCAGGCGCTTATTATGCAGCTCAGCAAGCAAAAATCATGGAGCTGAGCAAGCAGGAATCACGCAGCTCAGCAGGCAATAATCATGGAGCTGAGCAAACAGGAATCACGCAGCTCAGCATGCAATAATCAAGAAGCTGAGCAGGCAGGAATCACGCAGCTCAGCAGGCAATAAATATGGAGCTGAGCAAGCAGGAATCACGCAGCTCAGCAGGCAATAATCAAGAAGCTGAGCAGGCAGGAATCACGCAGCTTAGCAGGCAATCATCATGGAGCTGAGCAGACTGTAATGAAGTGGCTAATCAGACTCTAATCACGTCACTCAGCCGGCTCCTAACCCGGTCTTGAGCAGGCACTAATCACGCAGCTGAGCAGGGACTAATCACACAGCTGATCAGGCACGAGTCACGCAGCTGAGCAGGGATTAAGCATGCAGCTGAGCAAGCGCTAATCCCTTGATTCAGCAGACCCTGATCACGTGACTGAGCAGGCCCTGATCACGTGGCTGAGCATGCACTGATCACGTGACTGAGCATGCACTGATCACGTGACTGAGAGGCACTGATCACGTGACTGAGAGGCACTGATCACGTGACTGAGCATGCACTGATCACGTGACTGAGAGGCACTGATCACGTGACTGAGAGGCGCTGATCACGTGACTGAGGGCGCTGATCACGTGACTGAGAGGCGCTGATCACGTGGCTATCATGCACTGGTCACGTGCTTCAGGAGGCAATAATCAAAGAGCTGAGCAGGCACTAATCACTTGGCTAAGAGGGCACTAATCACGGAGAGGAGCAGGAAATCGTCAAGGAGCTGAGCAAACTGTAATGAAGTGGTTAAGCAGACTCTAAACACGTGACGCAGCAGGCTCTACACCCGTGACTGAGCAGACACAATTTGGGCAGCTCAGCAGACACCAATGGTGCAGCTCAGCAGACACAAATGGTGCAGCTCAGCAGACACCAATCATGCAGCTCAGCAGGCAATACTCATGGAGCTGAGCAGGCAGGAATCACACAGCTCAGCAGGCAAAGATCAAGGAGCTGAGCAGGCACGAATCTCGCAGCTCAGCTGGCAAAAATCAAGGAGCTGAGCAGACTGCCATTAAGTGGCTAAGCAGACTCTAAACACGTGACTCAGCAGGCTTGACACCCGTGACTGAGCAGACACGAATCTTGCAGCCCAGCAGGCAATACTCCTGGAGCTGAGCAGGCAGGAATCACGCAGCTCAGCAGACAGTAATCAAGGAGCTGAGCAGGCACGAATCACGCAGCTCAGCAGGCAATAATCCTGGAGCTGAGCAAGCAGGAATCACGCAGCTCAGCAGGCAATAATCAAGAAGCAGAGCAGGCAGGAATCAGGCAGCTCAGCAGCCAATAATCAAGAAGCTAGCAGTCAGGAATCGCGCAGCTCAGCAGGCAATAATCATGGAGCTGAGCTGGCAGGAATCACGCAACTCAGCAGGCAATACTCACGGACCTGAGCAGGCAGGAATCACGCAACTTAGCAGGCAATAATAATTGGAGCTGAAGGCTGTAATGAACTGGATAAGCAGACTCTAATCACGTGATTCAGCCGGCTCCTCTCTGGGGACTGAGCAGGCACTTATTATGCAGCTCAGCAAGCAAAAATCATGGATCTGAGCAAGCAGGAATCACGCAGCTCAGCAGGCAATAATCATGGAGCTGAGCAAACAGGAATCACGCAGCTCAGCATGCAATAATCAAGAAGCTGAGCAAGCAGGAATCACGCAGCTCAGCAGGCAATAATCAAGAAGCTGAGCAGGCAGGAATCACGCAGCTTAGCAGGCAATCATCATGGAGCTGAGCAGACTGTAATGAAGTGGCTAAGCAGACTCTAATCACGTCACTCAGCCGGCTCCTAACCCGGTCTTGAGCAGGCACTAATCACGCAGCTGAGCAGGGACTAATCACACAGCTGATCAGGCACGAGTCACGCAGCTGAGCAGGGATTAAGCATGCAGCTGAGCAAGCGCTAATCCCTTGATTCAGCAGACCCTGATCACGTGAATGAGCAGGCCCTGATCACGTGGCTGAGCATGCACTGATCACGTGACTGAGCATGCACTGATCACGTGACTGAGAGGCACTGATCACGTGACTGAGAGGCACTGATCACGTGACTGAGAGGCGCTGATCACGTGACTGAGGGGCGCTGATCACGTGACTGAGAGGCGCTGATCACGTGGCTATCATGCACTGATCACGTGCTTCAGGAGGCAATAATCAAAGAGCTGAGCAGGCACTAATCACTTGGCTAAGAGGGCACTAATCACGGAGAGGAGCAGGAAATCGTCAAGGAGCTGAGCAAACTGTAATGAAGTGGTTAAGCAGACTCTAAACACGTGACGCAGCAGGCTCTACACCCGTGACTGAGCAGACACAATTTGGGCAGCTCAGCAGACACCAATGGTGCAGCTCAGCAGACACAAATGGTGCAGCTCAGCAGACACCAATCATGCAGCTCAGCAGGCAATACTCATGGAGCTGAGCAGGCAGGAATCACACAGCTCAGCAGGCAAAGATCAAGGAGCTGAGCAGGCACGAATCTCGCAGCTCAGCTGGCAAAAATCAAGGAGCTGAGCAGACTGCCATTAAGTGGCTAAGCAGACTCTAAACACGTGACTCAGCAGGCTTGACACCCGTGACTGAGCACACACGAATCTTGCAGCCCAGCAGACAATACTCCTGGAGCTGAGCAGGCAGGAATCACGCAGCTCAGCAGACAGTAATCAAGGAGCTGAGCAGGCACGAATCACGCAGCTCAGCAGGCAATAATCCTGGAGCTGAGCAAGCAGGAATCACGCAGCTCAGCAGGCAATAATCAAGAAGCAGAGCAGGCAGGAATCAGGCAGCTCAGCAGCCAATAAGCAAGAAGCTAGCAGTCAGGAATCGCGCAGCTCAGCAGGCAATAATCATGGAGCTGAGCTGGCAGGAATCACGCAACTCAGCAGGCAATACTCACGGACCTGAGCAGGCAGGAATCACGCAACTTAGCAGGCAATAATAATTGGAGCTGAAGGCTGTAATGAACTGGATAAGCAGACTCTAATCACGTGATTCAGCCGGCTCCTCTCTGGGGACTGAGCAGGCACTTATTATGCAGCTCAGCAAGCAAAAATCATGGAGCTGAGCAAGCAGGAATCACGCAGCTCAGCAGGCAATAATCATGGAGCTGAGCAAACAGGAATCACGCAGCTCAGCATGCAATAATCAAGAAGCTGAGCAGGCAGGAATCACGCAGCTCAGCAGGCAATAAATATGGAGCTGAGCAAGCAGGAATCACGCAGCTCAGCAGGCAATAATCAAGAAGCTGAGCAGGCAGGAATCACGCAGCTTAGCAGGCAATCATCATGGAGCTGAGCAGACTGTAATGAAGTGGCTAATCAGACTCTAATCACGTCACTCAGCCGGCTCCTAACCCGGTCTTGAGCAGGCACTAATCACGCAGCTGAACAGGGACTAATCACACAGCTGATCAGGCACGAGTCACGCAGCTGAGCAGGGATTAAGCATGCAGCTGAGCAAGCGCTAATCCCTTGATTCAGCAGACCCTGATCACGTGACTGAGCAGGCCCTGATCACGTGGCTGAGCATGCACTGATCACGTGACTGAGCATGCACTGATCACGTGACTGAGAGGCACTGATCACGTGACTGAGAGGCACTGATCACGTGACTGAGCATACACTGATCACGTGACTGAGAGGCACTGATCACGTGACTGAGAGGCGCTGATCACGTGACTGAGGGGCGCTGATCACGTGACTGAGAGGCGCTGATCACGTGGCTATCATGCACTGGTCACGTGCTTCAGGAGGCAATAATCAAAGAGCTGAGCAGGCACTAATCACTTGGCTAAGAGGGCACTAATCACGGAGAGGAGCAGGAAATCGTCAAGGAGCTGAGCAAACTGTAATGAAGTGGTTAAGCAGACTCTAAACACGTGACGCAGCAGGCTCTACACCCGTGACTGAGCAGACACAATTTGGGCAGCTCAGCAGACACCAATGGTGCAGCTCAGCAGACACAAATGGTGCAGCTCAGCAGACACCAATCATGCAGCTCAGCAGGCAATACTCATGGAGCTGAGCAGGCAGGAATCACACAGCTCAGCAGGCAAAGATCAAGGAGCTGAGCAGGCACGAATCTCGCAGCTCAGCTGGCAAAAATCAAGGAGCTGAGCAGACTGCCATTAAGTGGCTAAGCAGACTCTAAACACGTGACTCAGCAGGCTTGACACCCGTGACTGAGCACACACGAATCTTGCAGCCCAGCAGGCAATACTCCTGGAGCTGAGCAGGCAGGAATCACGCAGCTCAGCAGACAGTAATCAAGGAGCTGAGCAGGCACGAATCACGCAGCTCAGCAGGCAATAATCCTGGAGCTGAGCAAGCAGGAATCACGCAGCTCAGCAGGCAATAATCAAGAAGCAGAGCAGGCAGGAATCAGGCAGCTCAGCAGCCAATAAGCAAGAAGCTAGCAGTCAGGAATCGCGCAGCTCAGCAGGCAATAATCATGGAGCTGAGCTGGCAGGAATCACGCAACTCAGCAGGCAATACTCACGGACCTGAGCAGGCAGGAATCACGCAACTTAGCAGGCAATAATAATTGGAGCTGAAGGCTGTAATGAACTGGATAAGCAGACTCTAATCACGTGATTCAGCCGGCTCCTCTCTGGGGACTGAGCAGGCACTTATTATGCAGCTCAGCAAGCAAAAATCATGGATCTGAGCAAGCAGGAATCACGCAGCTCAGCAGGCAATAATCATGGAGCTGAGCAAACAGGAATCACGCAGCTCAGCATGCAATAATCAAGAAGCTGAGCAAGCAGGAATCACGCAGCTCAGCAGGCAATAATCAAGAAGCTGAGCAGGCAGGAATCACGCAGCTTAGCAGGCAATAATCATGGAGCTGAGCAGACTGTAATGAAGTGGCTAAGCAGACTCTAATCACGTCACTCAGCCGGCTCCTAACCCGGTCTTGAGCAGGCACTAATCACGCAGCTGAGCAGGGACTAATCACACAGCTGATCAGGCACGAGTCACGCAGCTGAGCAGGGATTAAGCATGCAGCTGAGCAAGCGCTAATCCCTTGATTCAGCAGACCCTGATCACGTGAATGAGCAGGCCCTGATCACGTGGCTGAGCATGCACTGATCACGTGACTGAGCATGCACTGATCACGTGACTGAGAGGCACTGATCACGTGACTGAGAGGCACTGATCACGTGACTGAGAGGCGCTGATCACGTGACTGAGGGGCGCTGATCACGTGACTGAGAGGCGCTGATCACGTGGCTATCATGCACTGATCACGTGCTTCAGGAGGCAATAATCAAAGAGCTGAGCAGGCACTAATCACTTGGCTAAGAGGGCACTAATCACGGAGAGGAGCAGGAAATCGTCAAGGAGCTGAGCAAACTGTAATGAAGTGGTTAAGCAGACTCTAAACACGTGACGCAGCAGGCTCTACACCCGTGACTGAGCAGACACAATTTGGGCAGCTCAGCAGACACCAATGGTGCAGCTCAGCAGACACAAATGGTGCAGCTCAGCAGACACCAATCATGCAGCTCAGCAGGCAATACTCATGGAGCTGAGCAGGCAGGAATCACACAGCTCAGCAGGCAAAGATCAAGGAGCTGAGCAGGCACGAATCTCGCAGCTCAGCTGGCAAAAATCAAGGAGCTGAGCAGACTGCCATTAAGTGGCTAAGCAGACTCTAAACACGTGACTCAGCAGGCTTGACACCCGTGACTGAGCAGACACGAATCTTGCAGCCCAGCAGACAATACTCCTGGAGCTGAGCAGGCAGGAATCACGCAGCTCAGCAGACAGTAATCAAGGAGCTGAGCAGGCACGAATCACGCAGCTCAGCAGGCAATAATCCTGGAGCTGAGCAAGCAGGAATCACGCAGCTCAGCAGGCAATACTCCTGAGCAGGCAGGAATCACGCAGCTCAGCAGACAGTAATCAAGGAGCTGAGCAGGCACGAATCACGCAGCTCAGCAGGCAATAATCCTGGAGCTGAGCAAGCAGGAATCACGCAGCTCAGCAGGCAATAATCAAGAAGCAGAGCAGGCAGGAATCAGGCAGCTCAGCAGCCAATAAGCAAGAAGCTAGCAGTCAGGAATCGCGCAGCTCAGCAGGCAATAATCATGGAGCTGAGCTGGCAGGAATCACGCAACTCAGCAGGCAATACTCACGGACCTGAGCAGGCAGGAATCACGCAACTTAGCAGGCAATAATAATTGGAGCTGAAGGCTGTAATGAACTGGATAAGCAGACTCTAATCACGTGATTCAGCCGGCTCCTCTCTGGGGACTGAGCAGGCACTTATTATGCAGCTCAGCAAGCAAAAATCATGGAGCTGAGCAAGCAGGAATCACGCAGCTCAGCAGGCAATAATCATGGAGCTGAGCAAACAGGAATCACGCAGCTCAGCATGCAATAATCAAGAAGCTGAGCAGGCAGGAATCACGCAGCTCAGCAGGCAATAAATATGGAGCTGAGCAAGCAGGAATCACGCAGCTCAGCAGGCAATAATCAAGAAGCTGAGCAGGCAGGAATCACGCAGCTTAGCAGGCAATCATCATGGAGCTGAGCAGACTGTAATGAAGTGGCTAATCAGACTCTAATCACGTCACTCAGCCGGCTCCTAACCCGGTCTTGAGCAGGCACTAATCACGCAGCTGAACAGGGACTAATCACACAGCTGATCAGGCACGAGTCACGCAGCTGAGCAGGGATTAAGCATGCAGCTGAGCAAGCGCTAATCCCTTGATTCAGCAGACCCTGATCACGTGACTGAGCAGGCCCTGATCACGTGGCTGAGCATGCACTGATCACGTGACTGAGCATGCACTGATCACGTGACTGAGAGGCACTGATCACGTGACTGAGAGGCACTGATCACGTGACTGAGCATACACTGATCACGTGACTGAGAGGCACTGATCACGTGACTGAGAGGCGCTGATCACGTGACTGAGGGGCGCTGATCACGTGACTGAGAGGCGCTGATCACGTGGCTATCATGCACTGGTCACGTGCTTCAGGAGGCAATAATCAAAGAGCTGAGCAGGCACTAATCACTTGGCTAAGAGGGCACTAATCACGGAGAGGAGCAGGAAATCGTCAAGGAGCTGAGCAAACTGTAATGAAGTGGTTAAGCAGACTCTAAACACGTGACGCAGCAGGCTCTACACCCGTGACTGAGCAGACACAATTTGGGCAGCTCAGCAGACACCAATGGTGCAGCTCAGCAGACACAAATGGTGCAGCTCAGCAGACACCAATCATGCAGCTCAGCAGGCAATACTCATGGAGCTGAGCAGGCAGGAATCACACAGCTCAGCAGGCAAAGATCAAGGAGCTGAGCAGGCACGAATCTCGCAGCTCAGCTGGCAAAAATCAAGGAGCTGAGCAGACTGCCATTAAGTGGCTAAGCAGACTCTAAACACGAGACTCAGCAGGCTTGACACCCGTGACTGAGCACACACGAATCTTGCAGCCCAGCAGGCAATACTCCTGGAGCTGAGCAGGCAGGAATCACGCAGCTCAGCAGACAGTAATCAAGGAGCTGAGCAGGCACGAATCACGCAGCTCAGCAGGCAATAATCCTGGAGCTGAGCAAGCAGGAATCACGCAGCTCAGCAGGCAATAATCAAGAAGCAGAGCAGGCAGGAATCAGGCAGCTCAGCAGCCAATAAGCAAGAAGCTAGCAGTCAGGAATCGCGCAGCTCAGCAGGCAATAATCATGGAGCTGAGCTGGCAGGAATCACGCAACTCAGCAGGCAATACTCACGGACCTGAGCAGGCAGGAATCACGCAACTTAGCAGGCAATAATAATTGGAGCTGAAGGCTGTAATGAACTGGATAAGCAGACTCTAATCACGTGATTCAGCCGGCTCCTCTCTGGGGACTGAGCAGGCACTTATTATGCAGCTCAGCAAGCAAAAATCATGGATCTGAGCAAGCAGGAATCACGCAGCTCAGCAGGCAATAATCATGGAGCTGAGCAAACAGGAATCACGCAGCTCAGCATGCAATAATCAAGAAGCTGAGCAAGCAGGAATCACGCAGCTCAGCAGGCAATAATCAAGAAGCTGAGCAGGCAGGAATCACGCAGCTTAGCAGGCAATCATCATGGAGCTGAGCAGACTGTAATGAAGTGGCTAAGCAGACTCTAATCACGTCACTCAGTCGGCTCCTAACCCGGTCTTGAGCAGGCACTAATCACGCAGCTGAGCAGGGACTAATCACACAGCTGATCAGGCACGAGTCACGCAGCTGAGCAGGGATTAAGCATGCAGCTGAGCAAGCGCTAATCCCTTGATTCAGCAGACCCTGATCACGTGAATGAGCAGGCCCTGATCACGTGGCTGAGCATGCACTGATCACGTGACTGAGCATGCACTGATCACGTGACTGAGAGGCACTGATCACGTGACTGAGAGGCACTGATCACGTGACTGAGAGGCGCTGATCACGTGACTGAGGGGCGCTGATCACGTGACTGAGAGGCGCTGATCACGTGGCTGTCATGCACTGATCACGTGCTTCAGGAGGCAATAATCAAAGAGCTGAGCAGGCACTAATCACTTGGCTAAGAGGGCACTAATCACGGAGAGGAGCAGGAAATCGTCAAGGAGCTGAGCAAACTGTAAAGAAGTGGTTAAGCAGACTCTAAACACGTGACGCAGCAGGCTCTACACCCGTGACTGAGCAGACACAATTTGGGCAGCTCAGCAGACACCAATGGTGCAGCTCAGCAGACACAAATGGTGCAGCTCAGCAGACACCAATCATGCAGCTCAGCACGCAATACTCATGGAGCTGAGCAGGCAGGAATCACACAGCTCAGCAGGCAAAGATCAAGGAGCTGAGCAGGCACGAATCTCGCAGCTCAGCTGGCAAAAATCAAGGAGCTGAGCAGACTGCCATTAAGTGGCTAAGCAGACTCTAAACACGTGACTCAGCAGGCTTGACACCCGTGACTGAGCACACACGAATCTTGCAGCCCAGCAGACAATACTCCTGGAGCGGAGCAGGCAGGAATCACGCAGCTCAGCAGACAGTAATCAAGGAGCTGAGCAGGCACGAATCACGCAGCTCAGCAGGCAATAATCCTGGAGCTGAGCAAGCAGGAATCACGCAGCTCAGCAGGCAATAATCAAGAAGCAGAGCAGGCAGGAATCAGGCAGCTCAGCAGCCAATAATCAAGAAGCTAGCAGTCAGGAATCGCGCAGCTCAGCAGGCAATAATCATGGAGCTGAGCTGGCAGGAATCACGCAACTCAGCAGGCAAAATAATTGGAGCTGAAGGCTGTAATGAACTGGATAAGCAGACTCTAATCACGTGATTCAGCCGGCTCCTCTCTGGGGACTGAGCAGGCACTTATTATGCAGCTCAGCAAGCAAAAATCATGGAGCTGAGCAAGCAGGAATCACGCAGCTCAGCAGGCAATAATCATGGAGCTGAGCAAACAGGAATCACGCAGCTCAGCATGCAATAATCAAGAAGCTGAGCAGGCAGGAATCACGCAGCTCAGCAGGCAATAATCAAGAAGCTGAGCAGGCAGGAATCACGCAGCTCAGCAGGCAATAATCAAGAAGCTGAGCAAACAGGAATCACGCAGCTCAGCATGCAAAAATCAAGAAGCTGAGCAGGCAGGAATCACGCAGCTCAGAAGGCAATAAACAAGAAGCTGAGCAAGCAGGAATCACGCAGCTCAGCAGGCAATAATCAAGAAGCTGAGCAGGCAGGAATCACGCAGCTTAGCAGGCAATCATCATGGAGCTGAGCAGACTGTAATGAAGTGGCTAAGCAGACTCTAATCACGTCACTCAGCCGGCTCCTAACCCGGTCTTGAGCAGGCACTAATCACGCAGCTGAGCAGGGACTAATCACACAGCTGATCAGGCACGAGTCAGGCAGCTGAGCAGGGATTAAGCATGCAGCTGAGCAAGCGCTAATCCCTTGATTCAGCAGACCCTGATCACGTGACTGAGCAGGCCCTGATCACGTGGCTGAGCATGCACTGATCACGTGACTGAGCATGCACTGATCACGTGACTGAGAGGCACTGATCACGTGACTGAGAGGCGCTGATCACGTGACTGAGAGGCGCTGATCACGTGACTGAGAGGCGCTGATCACGTGACTGAGAGGCACTGATCACGTGACTGAGCATGCACTGATCACGTGACTGAGAGGCACTGATCACGTGTCTGAGAGGCACTGATCACGTGACTGAGAGGCGCTGATCACGTGACTGAGGGGCGCTGATCACGTGACTGAGAGGCGCTGATCACGTGGCTATCATGCACTGATCACGTGCTTCAGGAGGCAATAATCAAAGAGCTGAGCAGGCACTAATCACTTGGCTAAGAGGGCACTAATCACGGAGAGGAGCAGGAAATCGTCAAGGAGCTGAGCAAACTGTAATGAAGTGGTTAAGCAGACTCTAAACACGTGACGCAGCAGGCTCTACACCCGTGACTGAGCAGACACAATTTGGGCAGCTCAGCAGACACCAATGGTGCAGCTCAGCAGACACAAATGGTGCAGCTCAGCAGACACCAATCATGCAGCTCAGCAGGCAATACTCATGGAGCTGAGCAGGCAGGAATCACACAGCTCAGCAGGCAAAGATCAAGGAGCTGAGCAGGCACGAATCTCGCAGCTCAGCTGGCAAAAATCAAGGAGCTGAGCAGACTGCCATTAAGTGGCTAAGCAGACTCTAAACACGAGACTCAGCAGGCTTGACACCCGTGACTGAGCAGACACGAATCTTGCAGCCCAGCAGGCAATACTCCTGGAGCTGAGCAGGCAGGAATCACGCAGCTCAGCAGACAGTAATCAAGGAGCTGAGCAGGCACGAATCACGCAGCTCAGCAGGCAATAATCCTGGAGCTGAGCAAGCAGGAATCACGCAGCTCAGCA
Organism: Bos javanicus; assembly: GCF_032452875.1. Classification (NCBI taxonomy): domain Eukaryota; kingdom Metazoa; phylum Chordata; class Mammalia; order Artiodactyla; family Bovidae; genus Bos; species Bos javanicus. Next base: position 236,875 of record NW_026893768.1, read on the forward strand.
GGCAATAATCAAGAAGCAGAGCAGGCAGGAATCAGGCAGCTCAGCAGCCAATAATCAAGAAGCTAGCAGTCAGGAATCGCGCAGCTCAGCAGGCAATAATCATGGAGCTGAGCTGGCAGGAATCACGCAACTCAGCAGGCAATACTCACGGACCTGAGCAGGCAGGAATCACGCAACTTAGCAGGCAATAATAATTGGAGCTGAAGGCTGTAATGAACTGGATAAGCAGACTCTAATCACGTGATTCAGCCGGCTCCTCTCTGGGGACTGAGCAGGCACTTATTATGCAGCTCAGCAAGCAAAAATCATGGATCTGAGCAAGCAGGAATCACGCAGCTCAGCAGGCAATAATCATGGAGCTGAGCAGGCAGGAATCACGCAGCTTAGCAGGCAATCATCATGGAGCTGAGCAGACTGTAATGAAGTGGCTAAGCAGACTCTAATCACGTCACTCAGCCGGCTCCTAACCCGGTCTTGAGCAGGCACTAATCACGCAGCTGAGCAGGGACTAATCACACAGCTGATCAGGCACGAGTCACGCAGCTGAGCAGGGATTAAGCATGCAGCTGAGCAAGCGCTAATCCCTTGATTCAGCAGACCCTGATCACGTGACTGAGCAGGCCCTGATCACGTGGCTGAGCATGCACTGATCACTTGACTGAGCATGCACTGATCACGTGACTGAGAGGCACTGATCACGTGACTGAGCATGCACTGATCACGTGACTGAGAGGCACTGATCACGTGACTGAGAGGCGCTGATCAGGTGGCTATCATGCACTGATCACGTGCTTCAGGAGGCAATAATCAAAGAGCTGAGCAGGCACTAATCACTTGGCTAAGAGGGCACTAATCACGGAGAGGAGCAGGAAATCGTCAAGGAGCTGAGCAAACTGTAATGAAGTGGTTAAGCAGACTCTAAACACGTGACGCAGCAGGCTCTACACCCGTGACTGAGCAGACACAATTTGGGCAGCTCAGCAGACACCAATGGTGCAGCTCAGCAGACACAAATGGTGCAGCTCAGCAGACACCAATCATGCAGCTCAGCAGGCAATACTCATGGAGCTGAGCAGGCAGGAATCACACAGCTCAGCAGGCAAAGATCAAGGAGCTGAGCAGGCACGAATCTCGCAGCTCAGCTGGCAAAAATCAAGGAGCTGAGCAGACTGCCATTAAGTGGCTAAGCAGACTCTAAACACGTGACTCAGCAGGCTGGACACCCGTGACTGAGCAGACACGAATCTTGCAGCCCAGCAGGCAATACTCCTGGAGCTGAGCAGGCAGGAATCACGCAGCTCAGCAGACAGTAATCAAGGAGCTGAGCAGGCACGAATCACGCAGCTCAGCAGGCAATAATCCTGGAGCTGAGCAAGCAGGAATCACGCAGCTCAGCAGGCAATAATCAAGAAGCAGAGCAGGCAGGAATCAGGCAGCTCAGCAGCCAATAATCAAGAAGCTAGCAGTCAGGAATCGCGCAGCTCAGCAGGCAATAATCATGGAGCTGAGCTGGCAGGAATCACGCAACTCAGCAGGCAATACTCACGGACCTGAGCAGGCAGGAATCACGCAACTTAGCAGGCAATAATAATTGGAGCTGAAGGCTGTAATGAACTGGATAAGCAGACTCTAATCACGTGATTCAGCCGGCTCCTCTCTGGGGACTGAGCAGGCACTTATTATGCAGCTCAGCAAGCAAAAATCATGGATCTGAGCAAGCAGGAATCACGCAGCTCAGCAGGCAATAATCATGGAGCTGAGCAAACAGGAATCACGCAGCTCAGCATGCAATAATCAAGAAGCTGAGCAAGCAGGAATCACGCAGCTCAGCAGGCAATAATCAAGAAGCTGAGCAGGCAGGAATCACGCAGCTTAGCAGGCAATCATCATGGAGCTGAGCAGACTGTAATGAAGTGGCTAAGCAGACTCTAATCACGTCACTCAGCCGGCTCCTAACCCGGTCTTGAGCAGGCACTAATCACGCAGCTGAGCAGGGACTAATCACACAGCTGATCAGGCACGAGTCACGCAGCTGAGCAGGGATTAAGCATGCAGCTGAGCAAGCGCTAATCCCTTGATTCAGCAGACCCTGATCACGTGACTGAGCAGGCCCTGATCACGTGGCTGAGCATGCACTGATCACGTGACTGAGCATGCACTGATCACGTGACTGAGAGGCACTGATCACGTGACTGAGAGGCACTGATCACGTGACTGAGAGGCGCTGATCACGTGACTGAGGGGCGCTGATCACGTGACTGAGAGGCGCTGATCACGTGGCTATCATGCACTGATCACGTGCTTCAGGAGGCAATAATCAAAGAGCTGAGCAGGCACTAATCACTTGGCTAAGAGGGCACTAATCACGGAGAGGAGCAGGAAATCGTCAAGGAGCTGAGCAAACTGTAATGAAGTGGTTAAGCAGACTCTAAACACGTGACGCAGCAGGCTCTACACCCGTGACTGAGCAGACACAATTTGGGCAGCTCAGCAGACACCAATGGTGCAGCTCAGCAGACACAAATGGTGCAGCTCAGCAGACACCAATCATGCAGCTCAGCACGCAATACTCATGGAGCTGAGCAGGCAGGAATCACACAGCTCAGCAGGCAAAGATCAAGGAGCTGAGCAGGCACGAATCTCGCAGCTCAGCTGGCAAAAATCAAGGAGCTGAGCAGACTGCCATTAAGTGGCTAAGCAGACTCTAAACACGTGACTCAGCAGGCTTGACACCCGTGACTGAGCACACACGAATCTTGCAGCCCAGCAGACAATACTCCTGGAGCGGAGCAGGCAGGAATCACGCAGCTCAGCAGACAGTAATCAAGGAGCTGAGCAGGCACGAATCACGCAGCTCAGCAGGCAATAATCCTGGAGCTGAGCAAGCAGGAATCACGCAGCTCAGCAGGCAATACCCTGGAGCTGAGCAGGCAGGAATCACGCAGCTCAGCAGACAGTAATCAAGGAGCTGAGCAGGCACGAATCACGCAGCTCAGCAGGCAATAATCCTGGAGCTGAGCAAGCAGGAATCACGCAGCTCAGCAGGCAATAATCATGAAGCAGAGCAGGCAGGAATCAGGCAGCTCAGCAGCCAATAATCAAGAAGCTAGCAGTCAGGAATCGCGCAGCTCAGCAGGCAATAATCATGGAGCTGAGCTGGCAGGAATCACGCAACTCAGCAGGCAATACTCACGGACCTGAGCAGGCAGGAATCACGCAACTTAGCAGGCAATAATAATTGGAGCTGAAGGCTGTAATGAACTGGATAAGCAGACTCTAATCACGTGATTCAGCCGGCTCCTCTCTGGGGACTGAGCAGGCGCTTATTATGCAGCTCAGCAAGCAAAAATCATGGAGCTGAGCAAGCAGGAATCACGCAGCTCAGCAGGCAATAATCATGGAGCTGAGCAAACAGGAATCACGCAGCTCAGCATGCAATAATCAAGAAGCTGAGCAGGCAGGAATCACGCAGCTCAGCAGGCAATAAATATGGAGCTGAGCAAGCAGGAATCACGCAGCTCAGCAGGCAATAATCAAGAAGCTGAGCAGGCAGGAATCACGCAGCTTAGCAGGCAATCATCATGGAGCTGAGCAGACTGTAATGAAGTGGCTAATCAGACTCTAATCACGTCACTCAGCCGGCTCCTAACCCGGTCTTGAGCAGGCACTAATCACGCAGCTGAACAGGGACTAATCACACAGCTGATCAGGCACGAGTCACGCAGCTGAGCAGGGATTAAGCATGCAGCTGAGCAAGCGCTAATCCCTTGATTCAGCAGACCCTGATCACGTGACTGAGCAGGCCCTGATCACGTGGCTGAGCATGCACTGATCACGTGACTGAGCATGCACTGATCACGTGACTGAGAGGCACTGATCACGTGACTGAGAGGCACTGATCACGTGACTGAGCATACACTGATCACGTGACTGAGAGGCACTGATCACGTGACTGAGAGGCGCTGATCACGTGACTGAGGGGCGCTGATCACGTGACTGAGAGGCGCTGATCTCGTGGCTATCATGCACTGGTCACGTGCTTCAGGAGGCAATAATCAAAGAGCTGAGCAGGCACTAATCACTTGGCTAAGAGGGCACTAATCACGGAGAGGAGCAGGAAATCGTCAAGGAGCTGAGCAAACTGTAATGAAGTGGTTAAGCAGACTCTAAACACGTGACGCAGCAGGCTCTACACCCGTGACTGAGCAGACACAATTTGGGCAGCTCAGCAGACACCAATGGTGCAGCTCAGCAGACACAAATGGTGCAGCTCAGCAGACACCAATCATGCAGCTCAGCAGGCAATACTCATGGAGCTGAGCAGGCAGGAATCACACAGCTCAGCAGGCAAAGATCAAGGAGCTGAGCAGGCACGAATCTCGCAGCTCAGCTGGCAAAAATCAAGGAGCTGAGCAGACTGCCATTAAGTGGCTAAGCAGACTCTAAACACGAGACTCAGCAGGCTTGACACCCGTGACTGAGCAGACACGAATCATGCAGCCCAGCAGGCAATACTCCTGGAGCTGAGCAGGCAGGAATCACGCAGCTCAGCAGACAGTAATCAAGGAGCTGAGCAGGCACGAATCACGCAGCTCAGCAGGCAATAATCCTGGAGCTGAGCAAGCAGGAATCACGCAGCTCAGCAGGCAATAATCAAGAAGCAGAGCAGGCAGGAATCAGGCAGCTCAGCAGCCAATAATCAAGAAGCTAGCAGTCAGGAATCGCGCAGCTCAGCAGGCAATAATCATGGAGCTGAGCTGGCAGGAATCACGCAACTCAGCAGGCAATACTCACGGACCTGAGCAGGCAGGAATCACGCAACTTAGCAGGCAATAATAATTGGAGCTGAAGGCTGTAATGAACTGGATAAGCAGACTCTAATCACGTGATTCAGCCGGCTCCTCTCTGGGGACTGAGCAGGCACTTATTATGCAGCTCAGCAAGCAAAAATCATGGATCTGAGCAAGCAGGAATCACGCAGCTCAGCAGGCAATAATCATGGAGCTGAGCAAACAGGAATCACGCAGCTCAGCAGGCAATAATCAAGAAGCTGAGCAAGCAGGAATCACGCAGCTCAGCAGGCAATAATCAAGAAGCTGAGCAGGCAGGAATCACGCAGCTTAGCAGGCAATCATCATGGAGCTGAGCAGACTGTAATGAAGTGGCTAAGCAGACTCTAATCACGTCACTCAGCCGGCTCCTAACCCGGTCTTGAGCAGGCACTAATCACGCAGCTGAGCAGGGACTAATCACACAGCTGATCAGGCACGAGTCACGCAGCTGAGCAGGGATTAAGCATGCAGCTGAGCAAGCGCTAATCCCTTGATTCAGCAGACCCTGATCACGTGAATGAGCAGGCCCTGATCACGTGGCTGAGCATGCACTGATCACGTGACTGAGCATGCACTGATCACGTGACTGAGAGGCACTGATCACGTGACTGAGAGGCACTGATCACGTGACTGAGAGGCGCTGATCACGTGACTGAGGGGCGCTGATCACGTGACTGAGAGGCGCTGATCACGTGGCTATCATGCACTGATCACGTGCTTCAGGAGGCAATAATCAAAGAGCTGAGCAGGCACTAATCACTTGGCTAAGAGGGCACTAATCACGGAGAGGAGCAGGAAATCGTCAAGGAGCTGAGCAAACTGTAATGAAGTGGTTAAGCAGACTCTAAACACGTGACGCAGCAGGCTCTACACCCGTGACTGAGCAGACACAATTTGGGCAGCTCAGCAGACACCAATGGTGCAGCTCAGCAGACACAAATGGTGCAGCTCAGCAGACACCAATCATGCAGCTCAGCACGCAATACTCATGGAGCTGAGCAGGCAGGAATCACACAGCTCAGCAGGCAAAGATCAAGGAGCTGAGCAGGCACGAATCTCGCAGCTCAGCTGGCAAAAATCAAGGAGCTGAGCAGACTGCCATTAAGTGGCTAAGCAGACTCTAAACACGTGACTCAGCAGGCTTGACACCCGTGACTGAGCACACACGAATCTTGCAGCCCAGCAGACAATACTCCTGGAGCTGAGCAGGCAGGAATCACGCAGCTCAGCAGACAGTAATCAAGGAGCTGAGCAGGCACGAATCACGCAGCTCAGCAGGCAATAATCCTGGAGCTGAGCAAGCAGGAATCACGCAGCTCAGCAGGCAATAATCAAGAAGCAGAGCAGGCAGGAATCAGGCAGCTCAGCAGCCAATAATCAAGAAGCTAGCAGTCAGGAATCGCGCAGCTCAGCAGGCAATAATCATGGAGCTGAGCTGGCAGGAATCACGCAACTCAGCAGGCAATACTCACGGACCTGAGCAGGCAGGAATCACGCAACTTAGCAGGCAATAATAATTGGAGCTGAAGGCTGTAATGAACTGGATAAGCAGACTCTAATCACGTGATTCAGCCGGCTCCTCTCTGGGGACTGAGCAGGCACTTATTATGCAGCTCAGCAAGCAAAAATCATGGAGCTGAGCAAGCAGGAATCACGCAGCTCAGCAGGCAATAATCATGGAGCTGAGCAAACAGGAATCACGCAGCTCAGCATGCAATAATCAAGAAGCTGAGCAGGCAGGAATCACGCAGCTCAGCAGGCAATAAATATGGAGCTGAGCAAGCAGGAATCACGCAGCTCAGCAGGCAATAATCAAGAAGCTGAGCAGGCAGGAATCACGCAGCTTAGCAGGCAATCATCATGGAGCTGAGCAGACTGTAATGAAGTGGCTAATCAGACTCTAATCACGTCACTCAGCCGGCTCCTAACCCGGTCTTGAGCAGGCACTAATCACGCAGCTGAACAGGGACTAATCACACAGCTGATCAGGCACGAGTCACGCAGCTGAGCAGGGATTAAGCATGCAGCTGAGCAAGCGCTAATCCCTTGATTCAGCAGACCCTGATCACGTGACTGAGCAGGCCCTGATCACGTGGCTGAGCATGCACTGATCACGTGACTGAGCATGCACTGATCACGTGACTGAGAGGCACTGATCACGTGACTGAGAGGCACTGATCACGTGACTGAGCATACACTGATCACGTGACTGAGAGGCACTGATCACGTGACTGAGAGGCGCTGATCACGTGACAGAGAGGCGCTGATCACGTGACTGAGAGGCGCTGATCTCGTGGCTATCATGCACTGGTCACGTGCTTCAGGAGGCAATAATCAAAGAGCTGAGCAGGCACTAATCACTTGGCTAAGAGGGCACTAATCACGGAGAGGAGCAGGAAATCGTCAAGGAGCTGAGCAAACTGTAATGAAGTGGTTAAGCAGACTCTAAACACGTGACGCAGCAGGCTCTACACCCGTGACTGAGCAGACACAATTTGGGCAGCTCAGCAGACACCAATGGTGCAGCTCAGCAGACACAAATGGTGCAGCTCAGCAGACACCAATCATGCAGCTCAGCAGGCAATACTCATGGAGCTGAGCAGGCAGGAATCACACAGCTCAGCAGGCAAAGATCAAGGAGCTGAGCAGGCACGAATCTCGCAGCTCAGCTGGCAAAAATCAAGGAGCTGAGCAGACTGCCATTAAGTGGCTAAGCAGACTCTAAACACGTGACTCAGCAGGCTTGACACCCGTGACTGAGCAGACACGAATCATGCAGCCCAGCAGGCAATACTCCTGGAGCTGAGCAGGCAGGAATCACGCAGCTCAGCAGACAGTAATCAAGGAGCTGAGCAGGCACGAATCACGCAGCTCAGCAGGCAATAATCCTGGAGCTGAGCAAGCAGGAATCACGCAGCTCAGCAGGCAATAATCAAGAAGCAGAGCAGGCAGGAATCAGGCAGCTCAGCAGCCAATAATCAAGAAGCTAGCAGTCAGGAATCGCGCAGCTCAGCAGGCAATAATCATGGAGCTGAGCTGGCAGGAATCACGCAACTCAGCAGGCAATACTCACGGACCTGAGCAGGCAGGAATCACGCAACTTAGCAGGCAATAATAATTGGAGCTGAAGGCTGTAATGAACTGGATAAGCAGACTCTAATCACGTGATTCAGCCGGCTCCTCTCTGGGGACTGAGCAGGCACTTATTATGCAGCTCAGCAAGCAAAAATCATGGATCTGAGCAAGCAGGAATCACGCAGCTCAGCAGGCAATAATCATGGAGCTGAGCAAACAGGAATCACGCAGCTCAGCAGGCAATAATCAAGAAGCTGAGCAAGCAGGAATCACGCAGCTCAGCAGGCAATAATCAAGAAGCTGAGCAGGCAGGAATCACGCAGCTTAGCAGGCAATCATCATGGAGCTGAGCAGACTGTAATGAAGTGGCTAAGCAGACTCTAATCACGTCACTCAGCCGGCTCCTAACCCGGTCTTGAGCAGGCACTAATCACGCAGCTGAGCAGGGACTAATCACACAGCTGATCAGGCACGAGTCACGCAGCTGAGCAGGGATTAAGCATGCAGCTGAGCAAGCGCTAATCCCTTGATTCAGCAGACCCTGATCACGTGAATGAGCAGGCCCTGATCACGTGGCTGAGCATGCACTGATCACGTGACTGAGCATGCACTGATCACGTGACTGAGAGGCACTGATCACGTGACTGAGAGGCACTGATCACGTGACTGAGAGGCGCTGATCACGTGACTGAGGGGCGCTGATCACGTGACTGAGAGGCGCTGATCACGTGGCTATCATGCACTGATCACGTGCTTCAGGAGGCAATAATCAAAGAGCTGAGCAGGCACTAATCACTTGGCTAAGAGGGCACTAATCACGGAGAGGAGCAGGAAATCGTCAAGGAGCTGAGCAAACTGTAAAGAAGTGGTTAAGCAGACTCTAAACACGTGACGCAGCAGGCTCTACACCCGTGACTGAGCAGACACAATTTGGGCAGCTCAGCAGACACCAATGGTGCAGCTCAGCAGACACAAATGGTGCAGCTCAGCAGACACCAATCATGCAGCTCAGCACGCAATACTCATGGAGCTGAGCAGGCAGGAATCACACAGCTCAGCAGGCAAAGATCAAGGAGCTGAGCAGGCACGAATCTCGCAGCTCAGCTGGCAAAAATCAAGGAGCTGAGCAGACTGCCATTAAGTGGCTAAGCAGACTCTAAACACGTGACTCAGCAGGCTTGACACCCGTGACTGAGCACACACGAATCTTGCAGCCCAGCAGACAATACTCCTGGAGCGGAGCAGGCAGGAATCACGCAGCTCAGCAGACAGTAATCAAGGAGCTGAGCAGGCACGAATCACGCAGCTCAGCAGGCAATAATCCTGGAGCTGAGCAAGCAGGAATCACGCAGCTCAGCAGGCAATACTCCTGGAGCTGAGCAGGCAGGAATCACGCAGCTCAGCAGACAGTAATCAAGGAGCTGAGCAGGCACGAATCACGCAGCTCAGCAGGCAATAATCCTGGAGCTGAGCAAGCAGGAATCACGCAGCTCAGCAGGCAATAATCAAGAAGCAGAGCAGGCAGGAATCAGGCAGCTCAGCAGCCAATAATCAAGAAGCTAGCAGTCAGGAATCGCGCAGCTCAGCAGGCAATAATCATGGAGCTGAGCTGGCAGGAATCACGCAACTCAGCAGGCAATACTCACGGACCTGAGCAGGCAGGAATCACGCAACTTAGCAGGCAATAATAATTGGAGCTGAAGGCTGTAATGAACTGGATAAGCAGACTCTAATCACGTGATTCAGCCGGCTCCTCTCTGGGGACTGAGCAGGCACTTATTATGCAGCTCAGCAAGCAAAAATCATGGAGCTGAGCAAGCAGGAATCACGCAGCTCAGCAGGCAATAATCATGGAGCTGAGCAAACAGGAATCACGCAGCTCAGCATGCAATAATCAAGAAGCTGAGCAGGCAGGAATCACGCAGCTCAGCAGGCAATAAATATGGAGCTGAGCAAGCAGGAATCACGCAGCTCAGCAGGCAATAATCAAGAAGCTGAGCAGGCAGGAATCACGCAGCTTAGCAGGCAATCATCATGGAGCTGAGCAGACTGTAATGAAGTGGCTAATCAGACTCTAATCACGTCACTCAGCCGGCTCCTAACCCGGTCTTGAGCAGGCACTAATCACGCAGCTGAACAGGGACTAATCACACAGCTGATCAGGCACGAGTCACGCAGCTGAGCAGGGATTAAGCATGCAGCTGAGCAAGCGCTAATCCCTTGATTCAGCAGACCCTGATCACGTGACTGAGCAGGCCCTGATCACGTGGCTGAGCATGCACTGATCACGTGACTGAGCATGCACTGATCACGTGACTGAGAGGCACTGATCACGTGACTGAGAGGCACTGATCACGTGACTGAGCATACACTGATCACGTGACTGAGAGGCACTGATCACGTGACTGAGAGGCGCTGATCACGTGACAGAGAGGCGCTGATCACGTGACTGAGAGGCGCTGATCTCGTGGCTATCATGCACTGGTCACGTGCTTCAGGAGGCAATAATCAAAGAGCTGAGCAGGCACTAATCACTTGGCTAAGAGGGCACTAATCACGGAGAGGAGCAGGAAATCGTCAAGGAGCTGAGCAAACTGTAATGAAGTGGTTAAGCAGACTCTAAACACGTGACGCAGCAGGCTCTACACCCGTGACTGAGCAGACACAATTTGGGCAGCTCAGCAGACACCAATGGTGCAGCTCAGCAGACACAAATGGTGCAGCTCAGCAGACACCAATCATGCAGCTCAGCAGGCAATACTCATGGAGCTGAGCAGGCAGGAATCACACAGCTCAGCAGGCAAAGATCAAGGAGCTGAGCAGGCACGAATCTCGCAGCTCAGCTGGCAAAAATCAAGGAGCTGAGCAGACTGCCATTAAGTGGCTAAGCAGACTCTAAACACGAGACTCAGCAGGCTGGACACCCGTGACTGAGCAGACACGAATCATGCAGCCCAGCAGGCAATACTCCTGGAGCTGAGCAGGCAGGAATCACGCAGCTCAGCAGACAGTAATCAAGGAGCTGAGCAGGCACGAATCACGCAGCTCAGCAGGCAATAATCCTGGAGCTGAGCAAGCAGGAATCACGCAGCTCAGCAGGCAATAATCAAGAAGCAGAGCAGGCAGGAATCAGGCAGCTCAGCAGCCAATAATCAAGAAGCTAGCAGTCAGGAATCGCGCAGCTCAGCAGGCAATAATCATGGAGCTGAGCTGGCAGGAATCACGCAACTCAGCAGGCAATACTCACGGACCTGAGCAGGCAGGAATCACGCAACTTAGCAGGCAATAATAATTGGAGCTGAAGGCTGTAATGAACTGGATAAGCAGACTCTAATCACGTGATTCAGCCGGCTCCTCTCTGGGGACTGAGCAGGCACTTATTATGCAGCTCAGCAAGCAAAAATCATGGATCTGAGCAAGCAGGAATCACGCAGCTCAGCAGGCAATAATCATGGAGCTGAGCAAACAGGAATCACGCAGCTCAGCAGGCAATAATCAAGAAGCTGAGCAAGCAGGAATCACGCAGCTCAGCAGGCAATAATCAAGAAGCTGAGCAGGCAGGAATCACGCAGCTTAGCAGGCAATCATCATGGAGCTGAGCAGACTGTAATGAAGTGGCTAAGCAGACTCTAATCACGTCACTCAGTCGGCTCCTAACCCGGTCTTGAGCAGGCACTAATCACGCAGCTGAGCAGGGACTAATCACACAGCTGATCAGGCACGAGTCACGCAGCTGAGCAGGGATTAAGCATGCAGCTGAGCAAGCGCTAATCCCTTGATTCAGCAGACCCTGATCACGTGAATGAGCAGGCCCTGATCACGTGGCTGAGCATGCACTGATCACGTGACTGAGCATGCACTGATCACGTGACTGAGAGGCACTGATCACGTGACTGAGAGGCACTGATCACGTGACTGAGAGGCGCTGATCACGTGACTGAGGGGCGCTGATCACGTGACTGAGAGGCGCTGATCACGTGGCTGTCATGCACTGATCACGTGCTTCAGGAGGCAATAATCAAAGAGCTGAGCAGGCACTAATCACTTGGCTAAGAGGGCACTAATCACGGAGAGGAGCAGGAAATCGTCAAGGAGCTGAGCAAACTGTAAAGAAGTGGTTAAGCAGACTCTAAACACGTGACGCAGCAGGCTCTACACCCGTGACTGAGCAGACACAATTTGGGCAGCTCAGCAGACACCAATGGTGCAGCTCAGCAGACACAAATGGTGCAGCTCAGCAGACACCAATCATGCAGCTCAGCACGCAATACTCATGGAGCTGAGCAGGCAGGAATCACACAGCTCAGCAGGCAAAGATCAAGGAGCTGAGCAGGCACGAATCTCGCAGCTCAGCTGGCAAAAATCAAGGAGCTGAGCAGACTGCCATTAAGTGGCTAAGCAGACTCTAAACACGTGACTCAGCAGGCTTGACACCCGTGACTGAGCACACACGAATCTTGCAGCCCAGCAGACAATACTCCTGGAGCGGAGCAGGCAGGAATCACGCAGCTCAGCAGACAGTAATCAAGGAGCTGAGCAGGCACGAATCACGCAGCTCAGCAGGCAATAATCCTGGAGCTGAGCAAGCAGGAATCACGCAGCTCAGCAGGCAATAATCAAGAAGCAGAGCAGGCAGGAATCAGGCAGCTCAGCAGCCAATAATCAAGAAGCTAGCAGTCAGGAATCGCGCAGCTCAGCAGGCAATAATCATGGAGCTGAGCTGGCAGGAATCACGCAACTCAGCAGGCAAAAATAATTGGAGCTGAAGGCTGTAATGAACTGGATAAGCAGACTCTAATCACGTGATTCAGCCGGCTCCTCTCTGGGGACTGAGCAGGCACTTATTATGCAGCTCAGCAAGCAAAAATCATGGAGCTGAGCAAGCAGGAATCACGCAGCTCAGCAGGCAATAATCATGGAGCTGAGCAAACAGGAATCACGCAGCTCAGCATGCAATAATCAAGAAGCTGAGCAGGCAGGAATCACGCAGCTCAGCAGGCAATAATCAAGAAGCTGAGCAGGCAGGAATCACGCAGCTCAGCAGGCAATAATCAAGAAGCTGAGCAAACAGGAATCACGCAGCTCAGCATGCAATAATCAAGAAGCTGAGCAGGCAGGAATCACGCAGCTCAGAAGGCAATAATCAAGAAGCTGAGCAAGCAGGAATCACGCAGCTCAGCAGGCAATAATCAAGAAGCTGAGCAGGCAGGAATCACGCAGCTTAGCAGGCAATCATCATGGAGCTGAGCAGACTGTAATGAAGTGGCTAAGCAGACTCTAATCACGTCACTCAGCCGGCTCCTAACCCGGTCTTGAGCAGGCACTAATCACGCAGCTGAGCAGGGACTAATCACACAGCTGATCAGGCACGAGTCAGGCAGCTGAGCAGGGATTAAGCATGCAGCTGAGCAAGCGCTAATCCCTTGATTCAGCAGACCCTGATCACGTGACTGAGCAGGCCCTGATCACGTGGCTGAGCATGCACTGATCACGTGACTGAGCATGCACTGATCACGTGACTGAGAGGCACTGATCACGTGACTGAGAGGCGCTGATCACGTGACTGAGAGGCGCTGATCACGTGACTGAGAGGCGCTGATCACGTGACTGAGAGGCACTGATCACGTGACTGAGCATGCACTGATCACGTGACTGAGAGGCACTGATCACGTGTCTGAGAGGCACTGATCACGTGACTGAGAGGCGCTGATCACGTGACTGAGGGGCGCTGATCACGTGACTGAGAGGCGCTGATCACGTGGCTATCATGCACTGATCACGTGCTTCAGGAGGCAATAATCAAAGAGCTGAGCAGGCACTAATCACTTGGCTAAGAGGGCACTAATCACGGAGAGGAGCAGGAAATCGTCAAGGAGCTGAGCAAACTGTAATAAAGTGGTTAAGCAGATTCTAAACACGTGACGCAGCAGGCTCTACACCCGTGACTGAGCAGACACAATTTGGGCAGCTCAGCAGACACCAATGGTGCAGCTCAGCAGACACAAATGGTGCAGCTCAGCAGACACCAATCATGCAGCTCAGCAGGCAATACTCATGGAGCTGAGCAGGCAGGAATCACACAGCTCAGCAGGCAAAGATCAAGGAGCTGAGCAGGCACGAATCTCGCAGCTCAGCTGGCAAAAATCAAGGAGCTGAGCAGACTGCCATTAAGTGGCTAAGCAGACTCTAAACATGAGACTCAGCAGGCTTGACACCCGTGACTGAGCAGACACGAATCTTGCAGCCCAGCAGGCAATACTCCTGGAGCTGAGCAGGCAGGAATCACGCAGCTCAGCAGACAGTAATCAAGGAGCTGAGCAGGCACGAATCACGCAGCTCAGCAGGCAATAATCCTGGAGCTGAGCAAGCAGGAATCACGCAGCTCAGCAGGCAATAATCAAGAAGCAGAGCAGGCAGGAATCAGGCAGCTCAGCAGCCAATAATCAAGAAGCTAGCAGTCAGGAATCGCGCAGCTCAGCAGGCAATAATCATGGAGCTGAGCTGGCAGGAATCACGCAACTCAGCAGGCAATACTCACGGACCTGAGCAGGCAGGAATCACGCAACTTAGCAGGCAATAATAATTGGAGCTGAAGGCTGTAATGAACTGGATAAGCAGACTCTAATCACGTGATTCAGCCGGCTCCTCTCTGGGGACTGAGCAGGCACTTATTATGCAGCTCAGCAAGCAAAAATCATGGATCTGAGCAAGCAGGAATCACGCAGCTCAGCAGGCAATAATCATGGAGCTGAGCAGGCAGGAATCACGCAGCTTAGCAGGCAATCATCATGGAGCTGAGCAGACTGTAATGAAGTGGCTAAGCAGACTCTAATCACGTCACTCAGCCGGCTCCTAACCCGGTCTTGAGCAGGCACTAATCACGCAGCTGAGCAGGGACTAATCACACAGCTGATCAGGCACGAGTCACGCAGCTGAGCAGGGATTAAGCATGCAGCTGAGCAAGCGCTAATCCCTTGATTCAGCAGACCCTGATCACGTGACTGAGCAGGCCCTGATCACGTGGCTGAGCATGCACTGATCATTTGACTGAGCATGCACTGATCACGTGACTGAGAGGCACTGATCACGTGACTGAGCATGCACTGATCACGTGACTGAGAGGCACTGATCACGTGACTGAGAGGCGCTGATCACGTGACTGAGAGGCGCTGATCAGGTGGCTATCATGCACTGATCACGTGCTTCAGGAGGCAATAATCAAAGAGCTGAGCAGGCACTAATCACTTGGCTAAGAGGGCACTAATCACGGAGAGGAGCAGGAAATCGTCAAGGAGCTGAGCAAACTGTAATGAAGTGGTTAAGCAGACTCTAAACACGTGACGCAGCAGGCTCTACACCCGTGACTGAGCAGACACAATTTGGGCAGCTCAGCAGACACCAATGGTGCAGCTCAGCAGACACAAATGGTGCAGCTCAGCAGACACCAATCATGCAGCTCAGCAGGCAATACTCATGGAGCTGAGCAGGCAGGAATCACACAGCTCAGCAGGCAAAGATCAAGGAGCTGAGCAGGCACGAATCTCGCAGCTCAGCTGGCAAAAATCAAGGAGCTGAGCAGACTGCCATTAAGTGGCTAAGCAGACTCTAAACACGTGACTCAGCAGGCTTGACACCCGTGACTGAGCACACACGAATCTTGCAGCCCAGCAGGCAATACTCCTGGAGCTGAGCAGGCAGGAATCACGCAGCTCAGCAGACAGTAATCAAGGAGCTGAGCAGGCACGAATCACGCAGCTCAGCAGGCAATAATCCTGGAGCTGAGCAAGCAGGAATCACGCAGCTCAGCAGGCAATAATCAAGAAGCAGAGCAGGCAGGAATCAGGCAGCTCAGCAGCCAATAATCAAGAAGCTAGCAGTCAGGAATCGCGCAGCTCAGCAGGCAATAATCATGGAGCTGAGCTGGCAGGAATCACGCAACTCAGCAGGCAATACTCACGGACCTGAGCAGGCAGGAATCACGCAACTTAGCAGGCAATAATAATTGGAGCTGAAGGCTGTAATGAACTGGATAAGCAGACTCTAATCACGTGATTCAGCCGGCTCCTCTCTGGGGACTGAGCAGGCACTTATTATGCAGCTCAGCAAGCAAAAATCATGGAGCTGAGCAAGCAGGAATCACGCAGCTCAGCAGGCAATAATCATGGAGCTGAGCAAACAGGAATCACGCAGCTCAGCATGCAATAATCAAGAAGCTGAGCAGGCAGGAATCACGCAGCTCAGCAGGCAATAAATATGGAGCTGAGCAAGCAGGAATCACGCAGCTCAGCAGGCAATAATCAAGAAGCTGAGCAGGCAGGAATCACGCAGCTTAGCAGGCAATCATCATGGAGCTGAGCAGACTGTAATGAAGTGGCTAATCAGACTCTAATCACGTCACTCAGCCGGCTCCTAACCCGGTCTTGAGCAGGCACTAATCACGCAGCTGAACAGGGACTAATCACACAGCTGATCAGGCACGAGTCACGCAGCTGAGCAGGGATTAAGCATGCAGCTGAGCAAGCGCTAATCCCTTGATTCAGCAGACCCTGATCACGTGACTGAGCAGGCCCTGATCACGTGGCTGAGCATGCACTGATCACGTGACTGAGCATGCACTGATCACGTGACTGAGAGGCACTGATCACGTGACTGAGAGGCACTGATCACGTGACTGAGCATACACTGATCACGTGACTGAGAGGCACTGATCACGTGACTGAGAGGCGCTGATCACGTGACAGAGAGGCGCTGATCACGTGACTGAGAGGCGCTGATCTCGTGGCTATCATGCACTGGTCACGTGCTTCAGGAGGCAATAATCAAAGAGCTGAGCAGGCACTAATCACTTGGCTAAGAGGGCACTAATCACGGAGAGGAGCAGGAAATCGTCAAGGAGCTGAGCAAACTGTAATGAAGTGGTTAAGCAGACTCTAAACACGTGACGCAGCAGGCTCTACACCCGTGACTGAGCAGACACAATTTGGGCAGCTCAGCAGACACCAATGGTGCAGCTCAGCAGACACAAATGGTGCAGCGCAGCAGACACCAATCATGCAGCTCAGCAGGCAATACTCATGGAGCTGAGCAGGCAGGAATCACACAGCTCAGCAGGCAAAGATCAAGGAGCTGAGCAGGCACGAATCTCGCAGCTCAGCTGGCAAAAATCAAGGAGCTGAGCAGACTGCCATTAAGTGGCTAAGCAGACTCTAAACACGAGACTCAGCAGGCTGGACACCCGTGACTGAGCAGACACGAATCATGCAGCCCAGCAGGCAATACTCCTGGAGCTGAGCAGGCACGAATCACGCAGCTCAGCAGGCAATAATCCTGGAGCTGAGCAAGCAGGAATCACGCAGCTCAGCAGGCAATAATCAAGAAGCAGAGCAGGCAGGAATCAGGCAGCTCAGCAGCCAATAATCAAGAAGCTAGCAGTCAGGAATCGCGCAGCTCAGCAGGCAATAATCATGGAGCTGAGCTGGCAGGAATCACGCAACTCAGCAGGCAATACTCACGGACCTGAGCAGGCAGGAATCACGCAACTTAGCAGGCAATAATAATTGGAGCTGAAGGCTGTAATGAACTGGATAAGCAGACTCTAATCACGTGATTCAGCCGGCTCCTCTCTGGGGACTGAGCAGGCACTTATTATGCAGCTCAGCAAGCAAAAATCATGGATCTGAGCAAGCAGGAATCACGCAGCTCAGCAGGCAATAATCATGGAGCTGAGCAAACAGGAATCACGCAGCTCAGCAGGCAATAATCAAGAAGCTGAGCAGGCAGGAATCACGCAGCTTAGCAGGCAATCATCATGGAGCTGAGCAGACTGTAATGAAGTGGCTAAGCAGACTCTAATCACGTCACTCAGTCGGCTCCTAACCCGGTCTTGAGCAGGCACTAATCACGCAGCTGAGCAGGGACTAATCACACAGCTGATCAGGCACGAGTCACGCAGCTGAGCAGGGATTAAGCATGCAGCTGAGCAAGCGCTAATCCCTTGATTCAGCAGACCCTGATCACGTGAATGAGCAGGCCCTGATCACGTGGCTGAGCATGCACTGATCACGTGACTGAGCATGCACTGATCACGTGACTGAGAGGCACTGATCACGTGACTGAGAGGCACTGATCACGTGACTGAGAGGCGCTGATCACGTGACTGAGGGGCGCTGATCACGTGACTGAAAGGCGCTGATCACGTGGCTATCATGCACTGATCACGTGCTTCAGGAGGCAATAATCAAAGAGCTGAGCAGGCACTAATCACTTGGCTAAGAGGGCACTAATCACGGAGAGGAGCAGGAAATCGTCAAGGAGCTGAGCAAACTGTAAAGAAGTGGTTAAGCAGACTCTAAACACGTGACGCAGCAGGCTCTACACCCGTGACTGAGCAGACACAATTTGGGCAGCTCAGCAGACACCAATGGTGCAGCTCAGCAGACACAAATGGTGCAGCTCAGCAGACACCAATCATGCAGCTCAGCACGCAATACTCATGGAGCTGAGCAGGCAGGAATCACACAGCTCAGCAGGCAAAGATCAAGGAGCTGAGCAGGCACGAATCTCGCAGCTCAGCTGGCAAAAATCAAGGAGCTGAGCAGACTGCCATTAAGTGGCTAAGCAGACTCTAAACACGAGACTCAGCAGGCTTGACACCCGTGACTGAGCACACACGAATCTTGCAGCCCAGCAGACAATACTCCTGGAGCGGAGCAGGCAGGAATCACGCAGCTCAGCAGACAGTAATCAAGGAGCTGAGCAGGCACGAATCACGCAGCTCAGCAGGCAATAATCCTGGAGCTGAGCAAGCAGGAATCACGCAGCTCAGCAGGCAATAATCAAGAAGCAGAGCAGGCAGGAATCAGGCAGCTCAGCAGCCAATAATCAAGAAGCTAGCAGTCAGGAATCGCGCAGCTCAGCAGGCAATAATCATGGAGCTGAGCTGGCAGGAATCACGCAACTCAGCAGGCAAAAATAATTGGAGCTGAAGGCTGTAATGAACTGGATAAGCAGACTCTAATCACGTGATTCAGCCGGCTCCTCTCTGGGGACTGAGCAGGCACTTATTATGCAGCTCAGCAAGCAAAAATCATGGAGCTGAGCAAGCAGGAATCACGCAGCTCAGCAGGCAATAATCATGGAGCTGAGCAAACAGGAATCACGCAGCTCAGCATGCAATAATCAAGAAGCTGAGCAGGCAGGAATCACGCAGCTCAGCAGGCAATAATCAAGAAGCTGAGCAGGCAGGAATCACGCAGCTCAGCAGGCAATAATCAAGAAGCTGAGCAAACAGGAATCACGCAGCTCAGCATGCAATAATCAAGAAGCTGAGCAGGCAGGAATCACGCAGCTCAGAAGGCAATAATCAAGAAGCTGAGCAAGCAGGAATCACGCAGCTCAGCAGGCAATAATCAAGAAGCTGAGCAGGCAGGAATCACGCAGCTTAGCAGGCAATCATCATGGAGCTGAGCAGACTGTAATGAAGTGGCTAAGCAGACTCTAATCACGTCACTCAGCCGGCTCCTAACCCGGTCTTGAGCAGGCACTAATCACGCAGCTGAGCAGGGACTAATCACACAGCTGATCAGGCACGAGTCAGGCAGCTGAGCAGGGATTAAGCATGCAGCTGAGCAAGCGCTAATCCCTTGATTCAGCAGACCCTGATCACGTGACTGAGCAGGCCCTGATCACGTGGCTGAGCATGCACTGATCACGTGACTGAGCATGCACTGATCACGTGACTGAGAGGCACTGATCACGTGACTGAGCATGCACTGATCATGTGACTGAGAGGCACTGATCACGTGACTGAGAGGCGCTGATCACGTGACTGAGAGGCGCTGATCACGTGACTGAGAGGCACTGATCACGTGACTGAGCATGCACTGATCACGTGCCTGAGAGGCACTGATCACGTGACTGAGAGGCGCTGATCACGTGACTGAGGTGCGCTGATCACGTGACTGAGAGGCGCTGATCTCGTGGCTATCATGCACTGGTCACGTGCTTCAGGAGGCAATAATCAAAGAGCTGAGCAGGCACTAATCACTTGGCTAAGAGGGCACTAATCACGGAGAGGAGCAGGAAATCGTCAAGGAGCTGAGCAAACTGTAATGAAGTGGTTAAGCAGACTCTAAACACGTGACGCAGCAGGCTCTACACCCGTGACTGAGCAGACACAATTTGGGCAGCTCAGCAGACACCAATGGTGCAGCTCAGCAGACACAAATGGTGCAGCTCAGCAGACACCAATCATGCAGCTCAGCAGGCAATACTCATGGAGCTGAGCAGGCAGGAATCACACAGCTCAGCAGGCAAAGATCAAGGAGCTGAGCAGGCACGAATCTCGCAGCTCAGCTGGCAAAAATCAAGGAGCTGAGCAGACTGCCATTAAGTGGCTAAGCAGACTCTAAACACGTGACTCAGCAGGCTTGACACCCGTGACTGAGCAGACACGAATCTTGCAGCCCAGCAGGCAATACTCCTGGAGCTGAGCAGGCAGGAATCACGCAGCTCAGCAGACAGTAATCAAGGAGCTGAGCAGGCACGAATCACGCAGCTCAGCAGGCAATAATCCTGGAGCTGAGCAAGCAGGAATCACGCAGCTCAGCAGGCAATAATCAAGAAGCAGAGCAGGCAGGAATCAGGCAGCTCAGCAGCCAATAATCAAGAAGCTAGCAGTCAGGAATCGCGCAGCTCAGCAGGCAATAATCATGGAGCTGAGCTGGCAGGAATCACGCAACTCAGCAGGCAATACTCACGGACCTGAGCAGGCAGGAATCACGCAACTTAGCAGGCAATAATAATTGGAGCTGAAGGCTGCAATGAACTGGATAAGCAGACTCTAATCACGTGATTCAGCCGGCTCCTCTCTGGGGACTGAGCAGGCACTTATTATGCAGCTCAGCAAGCAAAAATCATGGAGCTGAGCAAGCAGGAATCACGCAGCTCAGCAGGCAATAATCATGGAGCTGAGCAAACAGGAATCACGCAGCTCAGCATGCAATAATCAAGAAGCTGAGCAGGCAGGAATCATGCAGCTCAGCAGGCAATAAATATGGAGCTGAGCAAGCAGGAATCACGCAGCTCAGCAGGCAATAATCAAGAAGCTGAGCAGGCAGGAATCACGCAGCTTAGCAGGCAATCATCATGGAGCTGAGCAGACTGTAATGAAGTGGCTAAGCAGACTCTAATCACGTCACTCAGCCGGCTCCTAACCCGGTCTTGAGCAGGCACTAATCACGCAGCTGAGCAGGGACTAATCACACAGCTGATCAGGCACGAGTCACGCAGCTGAGCAGGGATTAAGCATGCAGCTGAGCAAGCGCTAATCCCTTGATTCAGCAGACCCTGATCACGTGACTGAGCAGGCCCTGATCACGTGGCTGAGCATGCACTGATCACGTGACTGAGCATGCACTGATCACGTGACTGAGAGGCACTGATCACGTGACTGAGAGGTACTGATCACGTGACTGAGCATACACTGATCACGTGACTGAGAGGCACTGATCACGTGACTGAGAGGCGCTGATCACGTGACTGAGAGGCGCTGATCACGTGACTGAGAGGCGCTGATCTCGTGGCTATCATGCACTGGTCACGTGCTTCAGGAGGCAATAATCAAAGAGCTGAGCAGGCACTAATCACTTGGCTAAGAGGGCACTAATCACGGAGAGGAGCAGGAAATCGTCAAGGAGCTGAGCAAACTGTAATGAAGTGGTTAAGCAGACTCTAAACACGTGACGCAGCAGGCTCTACACCCGTGACTGAGCAGACACAATTTGGGCAGCTCAGCAGACACCAATGGTGCAGCTCAGCAGACACAAATGGTGCAGCTCAGCAGACACCAATCATGCAGCTCAGCAGGCAATACTCATGGAGCTGAGCAGGCAGGAATCACACAGCTCAGCAGGCAAAGATCAAGGAGCTGAGCAGGCACGAATCTCGCAGCTCAGCTGGCAAAAATCAAGGAGCTGAGCAGACTGCCATTAAGTGGCTAAGCAGACTCTAAACACGAGACTCAGCAGGCTGGACACTCGTGACTGAGCAGACACGAATCTTGCAGCCCAGCAGGCAATACTCCTGGAGCTGAGCAGGCAGGAATCACGCAGCTCAGCAGACAGTAATCAAGGAGCTGAGCAGGCACGAATCACGCAGCTCAGCAGGCAATAATCCTGGAGCTGAGCAAGCAGGAATCACGCAGCTCAGCAGGCAATAATCAAGAAGCAGAGCAGGCAGGAATCAGGCAGCTCAGCAGCCAATAATCAAGAAGCTAGCAGTCAGGAATCGCGCAGCTCAGCAGGCAATAATCATGGAGCTGAGCTGGCAGGAATCACGCAACTCAGCAGGCAATACTCACGGACCTGAGCAGGCAGGAATCACGCAACTTAGCAGGCAATAATAATTGGAGCTGAAGGCTGTAATGAACTGGATAAGCAGACTCTAATCACGTGATTCAGCCGGCTCCTCTCTGGGGACTGAGCAGGCACTTATTATGCAGCTCAGCAAGCAAAAATCATGGATCTGAGCAAGCAGGAATCACGCAGCTCAGCAGGCAATAATCATGGAGCTGAGCAGGCAGGAATCACGCAGCTTAGCAGGCAATCATCATGGAGCTGAGCAGACTGTAATGAAGTGGCTAAGCAGACTCTAATCACGTCACTCAGCCGGCTCCTAACCCGGTCTTGAGCAGGCACTAATCACGCAGCTGAGCAGGGACTAATCACACAGCTGATCAGGCACGAGTCACGCAGCTGAGCAGGGATTAAGCATGCAGCTGAGCAAGCGCTAATCCCTTGATTCAGCAGACCCTGATCACGTGACTGAGCAGGCCCTGATCACGTGGCTGAGCATGCACTGATCATTTGACTGAGCATGCACTGATCACGTGACTGAGAGGCACTGATCACGTGACTGAGCATGCACTGATCACGTGACTGAGAGGCACTGATCACGTGACTGAGAGGCGCTGATCACGTGACTGAGAGGCGCTGATCACGTGGCTATCATGCACTGATCACGTGCTTCAGGAGGCAATAATCAAAGAGCTGAGCAGGCACTAATCACTTGGCTAAGAGGGCACTAATCACGGAGAGGAGCAGGAAATCGTCAAGGAGCTGAGCAAACTGTAATGAAGTGGTTAAGCAGACTCTAAACACGTGACGCAGCAGGCTCTACACCCGTGACTGAGCAGACACAATTTGGGCAGCTCAGCAGACACCAATGGTGCAGCTCAGCAGACACAAATGGTGCAGCTCAGCAGACACCAATCATGCAGCTCAGCAGGCAATACTCATGGAGCTGAGCAGGCAGGAATCACACAGCTCAGCAGGCAAAGATCAAGGAGCTGAGCAGGCACGAATCTCGCAGCTCAGCTGGCAAAAATCAAGGAGCTGAGCAGACTGCCATTAAGTGGCTAAGCAGACTCTAAACACGTGACTCAGCAGGCTTGACACCCGTGACTGAGCACACACAAATCTTGCAGCCCAGCAGGCAATACTCCTGGAGCTGAGCAGGCAGGAATCACGCAGCTCAGCAGACAGTAATCAAGGAGCTGAGCAGGCACGAATCACGCAGCTCAGCAGGCAATAATCCTGGAGCTGAGCAAGCAGGAATCACGCAGCTCAGCAGGCAATAATCAAGAAGCAGAGCAGGCAGGAATCAGGCAGCTCAGCAGCCAATAATCAAGAAGCTAGCAGTCAGGAATCGCGCAGCTCAGTAGGGAATAATCATGGAGCTGAGCTGGCAGGAATCACGCAACTCAGCAGGCAATACTCACGGACCTGAGCAGGCAGGAATCACGCAACTTAGCAGGCAATAATAATTGGAGCTGAAGGCTGTAATGAACTGGATAAGCAGACTCTAATCACGTGATTCAGCCGGCTCCTCTCTGGGGACTGAGCAGGCACTTATTATGCAGCTCAGCAAGCAAAAATCATGGAGCTGAGCAAGCAGGAATCACGCAGCTCAGCAGGCAATAATCATGGAGCTGAGCAAACAGGAATCACGCAGCTCAGCAGGCAATAAATATGGAGCTGAGCAAGCAGGAATCACGCAGCTCAGCAGGCAATAATTATGGAGCTGAGCAAACAGGAATCACACAGCTCAGCAGGCAATAATCAAGAAGCTGAGCAAGCAGGAATCACGCAGCTCAGCAGGCAATAATCAAGAAGCTGAGCAGGCAGGAATCACGCAGCTTAGCAGGCAATCATCATGGAGCTGAGCAGACTGTAATGAAGTGGCTAATCAGACTCTAATCACGTCACTCAGTCGGCTCCTAACCCGGTCTTGAGCAGGCACTAATCACGCAGCTGAGCAGGGACTAATCACACAGCTGATCAGGCACGAGTCACGCAGCTGAGCAGGGATTAAGCATGCAGCTGAGCAAGCGCTAATCCCTTGATTCAGCAGACCCTGATCACGTGAATGAGCAGGCCCTGATCACGTGGCTGAGCATGCACTGATCACGTGACTGAGCATGCACTGATCACGTGACTGAGAGGCACTGATCACGTAACTGAGAGGCACTGATCACGTGACTGAGAGGCACTGATCACGTGACTGAGGGGCGCTGATCACGTGACTGAGAGGCGCTGATCACGTGGCTATCATGCACTGATCACGTGCTTCAGGAGGCAATAATCAAAGAGCTGAGCAGGCACTAATCACTTGGCTAAGAGGGCACTAATCACGGAGAGGAGCAGGAAATCGTCAAGGAGCTGAGCAAACTGTAAAGAAGTGGTTAAGCAGACTCTAAACACGTGACGCAGCAGGCTCTACACCCGTGACTGAGCAGACACAATTTGGGCAGCTCAGCAGACACCAATGGTGCAGCTCAGCAGACACAAATGGTGCAGCTCAGCAGACACCAATCATGCAGCTCAGCACGCAATACTCATGGAGCTGAGCAGGCAGGAATCACACAGCTCAGCAGGCAAAGATCAAGGAGCTGAGCAGGCACGAATCTCGCAGCTCAGCTGGCAAAAATCAAGGAGCTGAGCAGACTGCCATTAAGTGGCTAAGCAGACTCTAAACACGTGACTCAGCAGGCTTGACACCCGTGACTGAGCACACACGAATCTTGCAGCCCAGCAGACAATACTCCTGGAGCGGAGCAGGCAGGAATCACGCAGCTCAGCAGACAGTAATCAAGGAGCTGAGCAGGCACGAATCACGCAGCTCAGCAGGCAATAATCCTGGAGCTGAGCAAGCAGGAATCACGCAGCTCAGCAGGCAATAATCAAGAAGCAGAGCAGGCAGGAATCAGGCAGCTCAGCAGCCAATAATCAAGAAGCTAGCAGTCAGGAATCGCGCAGCTCAGCAGGCAATAATCATGGAGCTGAGCTGGCAGGAATCACGCAACTCAGCAGGCAAAAATAATTGGAGCTGAAGGCTGTAATGAACTGGATAAGCAGACTCTAATCACGTGATTCAGCCGGCTCCTCTCTGGGGACTGAGCAGGCACTTATTATGCAGCTCAGCAAGCAAAAATCATGGAGCTGAGCAAGCAGGAATCACGCAGCTCAGCATGCAATAATCAAGAAGCTGAGCAGGCAGGAATCACGCAGCTCAGCAGGCAATAATCAAGAAGCTGAGCAGGCAGGAATCACGCAGCTCAGCAGGCAATAATCAAGAAGCTGAGCAAACAGGAATCACGCAGCTCAGCATGCAATAATCAAGAAGCTGAGCAGGCAGGAATCACGCAGCTCAGAAGGCAATAATCAAGAAGCTGAGCAAGCAGGAATCACGCAGCTCAGCAGGCAATAATCAGGAAGCTGAGCAGGCAGGAATCACGCAGCTTAGCAGGCAATCATCATGGAGCTGAGCAGACTGTAATGAAGTGGCTAAGCAGACTCTAATCACGTCACTCAGCCGGCTCCTAACCCGGTCTTGAGCAGGCACTAATCACGCAGCTGAGCAGGGACTAATCACACAGCTGATCAGGCACGAGTCAGGCAGCTGAGCAGGGATTAAGCATGCAGCTGAGCAAGCGCTAATCCCTTGATTCAGCAGACCCTGATCACGTGACTGAGCAGGCCCTGATCACGTGGCTGAGCATGCACTGATCACGTGACTGAGCATGCACTGATCACGTGACTGAGAGGCACTGATCACGTGACTGAGCATGCACTGATCACGTGACTGAGAGGCACTGATCACGTGACTGAGAGGCGCTGATCACGTGACTGAGAGGCGCTGATCACGTGACTGAGCACGCGCTGATCACGTGACTGAGAGGCACTGATCACGTGACTGAGAGGCGCTGATCACGTGACTGAGGGGCGATGATCACGTGACTGAGAGGCGCTGATCACGTGGCTATCATGCACTGATCACGTGCTTCAGGATGCAATAATCAAAGAGCTGAGCAGGCACTAATCACTTGGCTAAGAGGGCACTAATCACGGAGAGGAGCAGGAAATCGTCAAGGAGCTGAGCAAACTGTAATGAAGTGGTTAAGCAGACTCTAAACACGTGACGCAGCAGGCTCTACACCCGTGACTGAGCAGACACAATTTGGGCAGCTCAGCAGACACCAATGGTGCAGCTCAGCAGACACAAATGGTGCAGCTCAGCAGACACCAATCATGCAGCTCAGCAGGCAATACTCATGGAGCTGAGCAGGCAGGAATCACACAGCTCAGCAGGCAAAGATCAAGGAGCTGAGCAGGCACGAATCTCGCAGCTCAGCTGGCAAAAATCAAGGAGCTGAGCAGACTGCCATTAAGTGGCTAAGCAGACTCTAAACACGTGACTCAGCAGGCTTGACACCCATGACTGAGCACAGACGAATCTTGCAGCCCAGCAGGCAATACTCCCGGAGCTGAGCAGGCAGGAATCACGCAGCTCAGCAGACAGAAATCAAGGAGCTGAGCAGGCACGAATCACGCAGCTCAGCAGGCAATAATCCTGGAGCTGAGCAAGCAGGAATCACGCAGCTCAGCAGGCAATAATCAAGAAGCAGAGCAGGCAGGAATCAGGCAGCTCAGCAGCCAATAATCAAGAAGCTAGCAGTCAGGAATCGCGCAGCTCAGCAGGCAATAACCATGGAGCTGAGCTGCCAGGAATCACGCAACTCAGCAGGCAATAATAATTGGAGCTGAAGGCTGTAATGAACTGGATAAGCAGACTCTAATCACGTGATTCAGCCGGCTCCTCTCTGGGGACTGAGCAGGCACTTATTATGCAGCTCAGCAAGCAAAAATCATGGAGCTGAGCAAGCAGGAATCACGCAGCTCAGCAGGCAATAATCATGGAGCTGAGCAAACAGGAATCATGCAGCTCAGCATGCAATAATCAAGAAGCTGAGCAGGCAGGAATCACGCAGCTTAGCAGGCAATCATCATGGAGCTGAGCAGACTGTAATGAAGTGGCTAAGCAGACTCTAATCACGTCACTCAGCCGGCTCCTAACCCGGTCTTGAGCAGGCACTAATCACGCAGCTGAGCAGGGACTAATCACACAGCTGATCAGGCACGAGTCACGCAGCTGAGCAGGGATTAAGCATGCAGCTGAGCAAGCGCTAATCCCTTGATTCAGCAGACCCTGATCACGTGACTGAGCAGGCCCTGATCACGTGGCTGAGCATGCACTGATCACGTGACTGAGCATGCACTGATCACGTGACTGAGAGGTACTGATCACGTGACTGAGCATGCATTGATCACGTGACTGAGAGGCACTGATCACGTGACTGAGAGGCGCTGATTACGTGACTGAGCATACACTGATCACGTGACTGAGAGGCACTGATCACGTGACTGAGAGGCGCTGATCACGTGACTGAGGGGCGCTGATCACGTGACTGAGAGGCGCTGATGACGTGGCTATCATGCACTGGTCACGTGCTTCAGGAGGCAATAATCAAAGAGCTGAGCAGGCACTAATCACTTGGCTAAGAGGGCACTAATCACGGAGAGGAGCAGGAAATCCTCAAGGAGCTGAGCAAACTGTAATGAAGTGGTTAAGCAGACTCTAAACACGTGACGCAGCAGGCTCTACACCCGTGACTGAGCAGACACAATTTGGGCAGCTCAGCAGACACCAATGGTGCAGCTCAGCAGACACAAATGGTGCAGCTCAGCAGACACCAATCATGCAGCTCAGCAGGCAATACTCATGGAGCTGAGCAGGCAGGAATCACACAGCTCAGCAGGCAAAGATCAAGGAGCTGAGCAGGCACGAATCTCACAGCTCCGCTGGCAAAAATCAAGGAGCTGAGCAGACTGCCATTAAGTGGCTAAGCAGACTCTAAACACGTGACTCAGCAGGCTTGACACCCGTGACTGAGCAGACACGAATCTTGCAGCCCAGCAGGCAATACTCCTGGAGCTGAGCAGGCAGGAATCACGCAGCTCAGCAGACAGTAATCAAGGAGCTGAGCAGGCACGAATCACGCAGCTCAGCAGGCAATAATCCTGGAGCTGAGCAAGCAGGAATCACGCAGCTCAGCAGGCAATAATCAAGAAGCAGAGCAGGCAGGAATCAGGCAGCTCAGCAGCCAATAATCAAGAAGCTAGCAGACAGGAATCGCGCAGCTCAGCAGGCAATAATCATGGAGCTGAGCTGGCAGGAATCACGCAACTCAGCAGGCAATACTCACGGACCTGAGCAGGCAGGAATCACGCAACTTAGCAGGCAATAATAATTGGAGCTGAAGGCTGTAATGAACTGGATAAGCAGACTCTAATCACGTGATTCTGCAGGCTCCTCTCTGGGGACTGAGCAGGCACTTATTATGCAGCTCAGCAAGCAAAAATCATGGAGCTGAGCAAGCAGGAATCACGCAGCTCAGCAGGCAATTATCATGGAGCTGAGCAAACAGGAATCACGCAGCTCAGCATGCAATAATCAAGAAGCTGAGCAGGCAGGAATCACGCAGCTCAGCAGGCAATAAATATGGAGCTGAGCAAGCAGGAATCACGCAGCTCAGCAGGCAATAATCAAGAAGCTGAGCAGGCAGGAATCACCCAGCTTAGCAGGCAATCATCATGGAGCTGAGCAGACTGCAATGAAGTGGCTAAGCAGACTCTAATCACGTCACTCAGCCGGCTCCTAACTTGGTCTTGAGCAGGCACTAATCACGCAGCTGAGCAGGGACTAATCACACAGCTGATCAGGCACAAGTCACGCAGCTGAGCAGGGATTAAGCATGCAGCTGAGCAAGCACTAATCCCTTGATTCAGCAGACCCTGATCACCTGGCTGAGCATGCACTGATCACGTTACTGAGCATGCACTGATCACGTGACTGAGAGGCACTGATCACGTGACTGAGCAGGCACTGATCACGTGACTGAGAGGCACTGATCACGTGACTGAGAGGCGCTGATCACGTGACTGAGCATACACTGATCACGTGACTGAGAGGCACTGATCACGTGACTGAGAGGCGCTGATCACGTGACTGAGAGGCGCTGATCACGTGACTGAGCATACACTGATCACGTGACTGAGAGGCACTGATCACGTGACTGAGGGGCGCTGATCACGTGACTGAGAGGCGCTGATCACGTGGCTATCATGCACTGGTCACGTGCTTCAGGAGGCAATAATCAAAGAGCTGAGCAGGCACTAATCACTTGGCTAAGAGGGCACTAATCACGGAGAGGAGCAGGAAATCGTCAAGGAGCTGAGCAAACTGTAATGAAGTGGTTAAGCAGACTCTAAACACGTGACGCAGCAGGCTCTACACCCGTGACTGAGCAGACACAATTTGGGCAGCTCAGCAGACACCAATGGTGCAGCTCAGCAGACACAAATGGTGCAGCTCAGCAGACACCAATCATGCAGCTCAGCAGGCAATACTCATGGAGCTGAGCAGGCAGGAATCACACAGCTCAGCAGGCAAAGATCAAGGAGCTGAGCAGGCACGAATCTCGCAGCTCAGCTGGCAAAAATCAAGGAGCTGAGCAGACTGCCATTAAGTGGCTAAGCAGACTCTAAACACGAGACTCAGCAGGCTTGACACCCGTGACTGAGCAGACACGAATCTTGCAGCCCAGCAGACAATACTGGAGCTGAGCAGGCAGGAATCACGCAGCTCAGCAGACAGTAATCAAGGAGCTGAGCAGGCACGAATCACGCAGCTCAGCAGGCAATAATCCTGGAGCTGAGCAAGCAGGAATCACGCAGCTCAGCAGGCAATAATCAAGAAGCAGAGCAGGCAGGAATCAGGCAGCTCAGCAGCCAATAATCAAGAAGCTAGCAGTCAGGAATCGCGCAGCTCAGCAGGCAATAATCATGGAGCTGAGCTGGCAGGAATCACGCAACTCAGCAGGCAATAATAATTGGAGCTGAAGGCTGTAATGAACTGGATAAGCAGACTCTAATCACGTGATTCAGCCGGCTCCTCTCTGGGGACTGAGCAGGCACTTATTATGCAGCTCAGCAAGCAAAAATCAAGAAGCTGAGCAGGCAGGAATCACGCAGCTCAGCAGGCAATAAATATGGAGCTGAGCAAGCAGGAATCACGCAACTCAGCAGGCAATAATCAAGAAGCTGAGCAGGCAGGAATCACGCAGCTTAGCAGGCAATCATCATGGAGCTGAGCAGACTGTAATGAAGTGGCTAAGCAGACTCTAATCACGTCACTCAGCCGGCTCCTAACCCGGTCTTGAGCAGGCACTAATCACGCAGCTGAGCAGGGACTAATCACACAGCTGATCAGGCACGAGTCACGCAGCTGAGCAGGGATTAAGCATGCAGCTGAGCAAGCAATAATCACTTGATTCAGCAGACACTGATCACGTGATTGAGCAGGCCCTGATCACGTGGCTGAGCATGCACTGATCACGTGACTGAGCATGCACTGATCACGTGACTGAGAGGCACTGATCACGTGACTGAGCATACACTGATCACGTGACTGAGAGGCACTGATCACGTGACTGAGGGGCCCTGATCACGTGACTGAGAGGCGATGATCACGTGGCTATCATGCACTGATCACGTGCTTCAGGAGGCAATAATCAAAGAGCTGAGCAGGCACTAATCACTTGGCTAAGAGGGCACTAATCACGGAGAGGAGCAGGAAATCGTCAAGGAGCTGAGCAAACTGTAATGAAGTGGTTAAGCAGACTCTAAACACGTGACGCAGCAGGCTCTACACCCGTGACTGAGCAGACACAATTTGGGCAGCTCAGCAGACACCAATGGTGCAGCTCAGCAGACACAAATGGTGCAGCTCAGCAGACACCAATCATGCAGCTCAGCAGGCAATACTCATGGAGCTGAGCAGGCAGGAATCACACAGCTCAGCAGGCAAAGATCAAGGAGCTGAGCAGGCACGAATCTCGCAGCTCAGCTGGCAAAAATCAAGGAGCTGAGCAGACTGCCATTAAGTGGCTAAGCAGACTCTAAACACGAGACTCAGCAGGCTTGACACCCGTGACTGAGCAGACACGAATCTTGCAGCCCAGCAGACAATATTGGAGCTGAGCAGGCAGGAATCACGCAGCTCAGCAGACAGTAATCAAGGAGCTGAGCAGGCACGAATCACGCAGCTCAGCAGGCAATAATCCTGGAGCTGAGCAAGCAGGAATCACGCAGCTCAGCAGGCAATAATCAAGAAGCAGAGCAGGCAGGAATCAGGCAGCTCAGCAGCCAATAAGCAAGAAGCTAGCAGTCAGGAATCGCGCAGCTCAGCAGGCAATAATCATGGAGCTCAGCTGGCAGGAATCACGCAACTCAGCAGGCAATAATAATTGGAGCTGAAGGCTGTAATGAACTGGATAAGCAGACTCTAATCACGTGATTCAGCCGGCTCCTCTCTGGGGACTGAGCAGGCACTTATTATGCAGCTCAGCAAGCAAAAATCATGGAGCTGAGCAAGCAGGAATCACGCAGCTCAGCAGGCAATAATCATGGAGCTGAGCAAACAGGAATCACGCAGCTCAGCAGGCAATAAACAAGAAGCTGAGCAGGCAGGAATCAGGCAGCTCAGCAGCCCAAGAAGCTAGCAGTCAGGAATCGCGCAGCTCAGCAGGCAATAATCATGGAGCTGAGCTGGCAGGAATCACGCAACTCAGCAGGCAATAATAATTGGAGCTGAAGGCTGTAATGAACTGGATAAGCAGACTCTAATCACGTGATTCAGCCGGCTCCTCTCTGGGGACTGAGCAGGCACTTATGATGCAGCTCAGCAAGCAAAAATCATGGAGCTGAGCAAGCAGGAATCACGCAGCTCAGCAGGCAATAATCATGGAGCTGAGCAAACAGGAATCACGCAGCTCAGCATGCAATAATCAAGAAGCTGAGCAGGCAGGAATCACGCAGCTCAGCAGGCAATAAATATGGAGCTGAGCAAGCAGAAATCACGCAGCTCAGCAGGCAATAATCAAGAAGCTGAGCAGGCAGGAATCACGCAGCTTAGCAGGCAATCATCATGGAGCTGAGCAGACTGTAATGAAGTGGCTAAGCAGACTCTAATCACGTCACTCAGCCGGCTCCTAACCCGGGCTTGAGCAGGCACTAATCACGCAGCTGAGCAGGGACTAATCACACAGCTGATCAGGCACGAGTCATGCAGCTGAGCAGGGATTAAGCATGCAGCTGAGCAAGCGCTAATCCCTTGATTCAGCAGACCCTGATCACGTGACTGAGCAGGCCCTGATCACGTGGCTGAGCATACACTGATCACGTGACTGAGAGGCACTGATCACGTGACTGAGAGGCGCTGATTACGTGACTGAGAGGCGCTGATCACGTGACTGAGAGGCGCTGATCACGTGGCTATCATGCACTGATCACGTGCTTCAGAAGGCAATAATCAAAGAGCTGAGCAGGCACTAATCACTTGGCTAAGAGGGCACTAATCACGGAGAGGAGCAGGAAATCGTCAAGGAGCTGAGCAAACTGTAATGAAGTGGTTAAGCAGACTCTAAACACGTGACGCAGCAGGCTCTACACCCGTGACTGAGCAGACACAATTTGGGCAGCTCAGCAGACACCAATGGTGCAGCTCAGCAGACACAAATGGTGCAGCTCAGCAGACACCAATCATGCAGCTCAGCAGGCAATACTCATGGAGCTGAGCAGGCAGGAATCACACAGCTCAGCAGGCAAAGATCAAGGAGCTGAGCAGGCACGAATCTCGCAGCTCAGCTGGCAAAAATCAAGGAGCTGAGCAGACTGCCATTAAGTGGCTAAGCAGACTCTAAACACGTGACTCAGCAGGCTTGACACCCGTGACTGAGCAGACACGAATCTTGCAGCCCAGCAGGCAATACTCCTGGAGCTGAGCAGGCAGGAATCACGCAGCTCAGCAGACAGTAATCAAGGAGCTGAGCAGGCACGAATCACGCAGCTCAGCAGGCAATAATCCTGGAGCTGAGCAAGCAGGAATCACGCAGCTCAGCAGGCAATAATCAAGAAGCAGAGCAGGCAGGAATCAGGCAGCTCAGCAGCCAATAATCAAGAAGCTAGCAGTCAGGAATCGCGCAGCTCAGCAGGCAATAATCATGGAGCTGAGCTGGCAGGAATCACGCAACTCAGCAGGCAATACTCACGGACCTGAGCAGGCAGGAATCACGCAACTTAGCAGGCAATAATAATTGGAGCTGAAGGCTGTAATGAACTGGATAAGCAGACTCTAATCACGTGATTCAGCCGGCTCCTCTCTGGGGACTGAACAGGCACTTATTATGCAGCTCAGCAAGCAAAAATCATGGAGCTGAGCAAGCAGGAATCACGCAGCTCAGCAGGCAATTATCATGGAGCTGAGCAAACAGGAATCACGCAGCTCAGCATGCAATAATCAAGAAGCTGAGCAGGCAGGAATCACGCAGCTCAGCAGGCAATAAATATGGAGCTGAGCAAGCAGGAATCACGCAGCTCAGCAGGCAATAATCAAGAAGCTGAGCAGGCAGGAATCACGCAGCTTAGCAGGCAATAATCATGGAGCTGAGCAGACTGTAATGAAGTGGCTAAGCAGACTCTAATCACGTCACTCAGCCGGCTCTTAACTTGGTCTTGAGCAGGCACTAATCACGCAGCTGAGCAGGGACTAATCACACAGCTGATCAGGCACGAGTCACGCAGCTGAGCAGGGATTAAGCATGCAGCTGAGCAAGCGCTAATCCCTTGCTTCAGCAGACCCTGATCACGTGACTGAGCAGGCCCTGATCACGTGGCTGAGCATGCACTGATCACGTGACTGAGCATGCACTGATCACGTGACTGAGAGGCACTGATCACGTGACTGAGCATGCTCTGATCACGTGACTGAGAGACACTGATCACGTGACTGAGAGGCGCTGATCACGTGACTGAGCATACACTGATCACGTGACTGAGAGGCACTGATCACGTGACTGAGAGGCGCTGATCACGTGACTGAGGGGCGCTGATCACGTGACTGAGAGGCGCTGATCACGTGGCTATCATGCACTGGTCACGTGGTTCAGGAGGCAATAATCAAAGAGCTGAGCAGGCACTAATCACTTGGCTAAGAGGGCACTAATCACGGAGAGGAGCAGGAAATCGTCAAGGAGCTGAGCAAACTGTAATGAAGTGGTTAAGCAGACTCTAAACACGTGACGCAGCAGGCTCTACACCCGTGACTGAGCAGACACAATTTGGGCAGCTCAGCAGACACCAATGGTGCAGCTCAGCAGACACAAATGGTGCAGCTCAGCAGACACCAATCATGCAGCTCAGCAGGCAATACTCATGGAGCTGAGCAGGCAGGAATCACACAGCTCAGCAGGCAAAGATCAAGGAGCTGAGCAGGCACGAATCTCGCAGCTCAGCTGGCAAAAATCAAGGAGCTGAGCAGACTGCCATTAAGTGGCTAAGCAGACTCTAAACACGAGACTCAGCAGGCTTGACACCCGTGACTGAGCACACACGAATCTTGCAGCCCAGCAGACAATACTGGAGCTGAGCAGGCAGGAATCACGCAGCTCAGCAGACAGTAATCAAGGAGCTGAGCAGGCACGAATCACGCAGCTCAGCAGGCAATAATCCTGGAGCTGAGCAAGCAGGAATCACGCAGCTCAGCAGGCAATAATCAAGAAGCAGAGCAGGCAGGAATCAGGCAGCTCAGCAGCCAATAATCAAGAAGCTAGCAGTCAGGAATCGCGCAGCTCAGCAGGCAATAATCATGGAGCTGAGCTGGCAGGAATCACGCAACTCAGCAGGCAATAATAATTGGAGCTGAAGGCTGTAATGAACTGGATAAGCAGACTCTAATCACGTGATTCAGCCGGCTCCTCTCTGGGGACTGAGCAGGCACTTATTATGCAGCTCAGCAAGCAAAAATCATGGAGCTGAGCAAGCAGGAATCACGCAGCTCAGCAGGCAATAATCATGGAGCTGAGCAAACAGGAATCACGCAGCTCAGCATGCAATAAACAAGAAGCTGAGCAGGCAGGAATCACGCAGCTCAGCAGGCAATAAATTTGGAGCTGAGCAAGCAGGAATCACGCAGCTCAGCAGGCAATAATCAAGAAGCTGAGCAGGCAGGAATCACGCAGCTTAGCAGGCAATCATCATGGAGCTGAGCAGACTGTAATGAAGTGGCTAAGCAGACTCTAATCACGGCACTCAGCCGGCTCCAAACCCGGTCTTGAGCAGGCATTAATCACGCAGCTGAGCAGGGACTAATCACACAGCTGATCAGGCACGAGTCACGCAGCTGAGCAGGGATTAAGCATGCAGCTGAGCAAGCGCTAATCCCTTGATTCAGCAGACCCTGATCACGTGAGTGAGCAGGCCCTGATCACGTGGCTGAGCATACACTGATCACGTGACTGAGAGGCACTGATCACGTGACTGAGAGGCGGTGATCACGTGACTGAGGGGCCCTGATCACGTGACTGAGAGGCGCTGATCACGTGGCTATCATGCACTGATCACGTGCTTCAGGAGGCAATAATCAAAGAGCTGAGCAGGCACTAATCACTTGGCTAAGAGGGCACTAATCACGGAGAGGAGCAGGAAATCGTCAAGGAGCTGAGCAAACTGTAATGAAGTGGTTAAGCAGACTCTAAACACGTGACGCAGCAGGCTCTACACCCGTGACTGAGCAGACACAATTTGGGCAGCTCAGCAGACACCAATGGTGCAGCTCAGCAGACACAAATGGTGCAGCTCAGCAGACACCAATCATGCAGCTCAGCAGGCAATACTCATGGAGCTGAGCAGGCAGGAATCACACAGCTCAGCAGGCAAAGATCAAGGAGCTGAGCAGGCACGAATCTCGCAGCTCAGCTGGCAAAAATCAAGGAGCTGAGCAGACTGCCATTAAGTGGCTAAGCAGACTCTAAACACGTGACTCAGCAGGCTTGACACCCGTGACTGAGCACACACGAATCTTGCAGCCCAGCAGGCAATACTCCTGGAGCTGAGCAGGCAGGAATCACGCAGCTCAGCAGACAGTAATCAAGGAGCTGAGCAAGCAGGAATCACGCAGCTCAGCAGGCAATAATCAAGAAGCAGAGCAGGCAGGAATCAGGCAGCTCAGCAGCCAATAATCAAGAAGCTAGCAGTCAGGAATCGCGCAGCTCAGCAGGCAATAATCATGGAGCTGAGCTGGCAGGAATCACGCAACTCAGCAGGCAATACTCACGGACCTGAGCAGGCAGGAATCACGCAACTTAGCAGGCAATAATAATTGGAGCTGAAGGCTGTAATGAACTGGATAAGCAGACTCTAATCACGTGATTCAGCCGGCTCCTCTCTGGGGACTGAACAGGCACTTATTATGCAGCTCAGCAAGCAAAAATCATGGAGCTGAGCAAGCAGGAATCACGCAGCTCAGCAGGCAATTATCATGGAGCTGAGCAAACAGGAATCACGCAGCTCAGCATGCAATAATCAAGAAGCTGAGCAGGCAGGAATCACGCAGCTCAGCAGGCAATAAATATGGAGCTGAGCAAGCAGGAATCACGCAGCTCAGCAGGCAATAATCAAGGAGCTGAGCAGGCAGGAATCACGCAGCTTAGCAGGCAATAATCATGGAGCTGAGCAGACTGTAATGAAGTGGCTAAGCAGACTCTAATCACGTCACTCAGCCGGCTCTTAACTTGGTCTTGAGCAGGCACTAATCACGCAGCTGAGCAGGGACTAATCACACAGCTGATCAGGCACGAGTCACGCAGCTGAGCAGGGATTAAGCATGCAGCTGAGCAAGCGCTAATCCCTTGCTTCAGCAGACCCTGATCACGTGACTGAGCAGGCCCTGATCACGTGGCTGAGCATGCACTGATCACGTGACTGAGCATGCACTGATCACGTGACTGAGAGGCACTGATCACGTGACTGAGCATGCTCTGATCACGTGACTGAGAGACACTGATCACGTGACTGAGAGGCGCTGATCACGTGACTGAGCATACACTGATCACGTGACTGAGAGGCACTGATCACGTGACTGAGAGGCGCTGATCACGTGACTGAGGGGCGCTGATCACGTGACTGAGAGGCGCTGATCACGTGGCTATCATGCACTGGTCACGTGGTTCAGGAGGCAATAATCAAAGAGCTGAGCAGGCACTAATCACTTGGCTAAGAGGGCACTAATCACGGAGAGGAGCAGGAAATCGTCAAGGAGCTGAGCAAACTGTAATGAAGTGGTTAAGCAGACTCTAAACACGTGACGCAGCAGGCTCTACACCCGTGACTGAGCAGACACAATTTGGGCAGCTCAGCAGACACCAATGGTGCAGCTCAGCAGACACAAATGGTGCAGCTCAGCAGACACCAATCATGCAGCTCAGCAGGCAATACTCATGGAGCTGAGCAGGCAGGAATCACACAGCTCAGCAGGCAAAGATCAAGGAGCTGAGCAGGCACGAATCTCGCAGCTCAGCTGGCAAAAATCAAGGAGCTGAGCAGACTGCCATTAAGTGGCTAAGCAGACTCTAAACACGAGACTCAGCAGGCTTGACACCCGTGACTGAGCACACACGAATCTTGCAGCCCAGCAGACAATACTGGAGCTGAGCAGGCAGGAATCACGCAGCTCAGCAGACAGTAATCAAGGAGCTGAGCAGGCACGAATCACGCAGCTCAGCAGGCAATAATCCTGGAGCTGAGCAAGCAGGAATCACGCAGCTCAGCAGGCAATAATCAAGAAGCAGAGCAGGCAGGAATCAGGCAGCTCAGCAGCCAATAATCAAGAAGCTAGCAGTCAGGAATCGCGCAGCTCAGCAGGCAATAATCATGGAGCTGAGCTGGCAGGAATCACGCAACTCAGCAGGCAATAATAATTGGAGCTGAAGGCTGTAATGAACTGGATAAGCAGACTCTAATCACGTGATTCAGCCGGCTCCTCTCTGGGGACTGAGCAGGCACTTATTATGCAGCTCAGCAAGCAAAAATCATGGAGCTGAGCAAGCAGGAATCACGCAGCTCAGCAGGCAATAATCATGGAGCTGAGCAAACAGGAATCACGCAGCTCAGCATGCAATAAACAAGAAGCTGAGCAGGCAGGAATCACGCAGCTCAGCAGGCAATAAATTTGGAGCTGAGCAAGCAGGAATCACGCAGCTCAGCAGGCAATAATCAAGAAGCTGAGCAGGCAGGAATCACGCAGCTTAGCAGGCAATCATCATGGAGCTGAGCAGACTGTAATGAAGTGGCTAAGCAGACTCTAATCACGGCACTCAGCCGGCTCCAAACCCGGTCTTGAGCAGGCATTAATCACGCAGCTGAGCAGGGACTAATCACACAGCTGATCAGGCACGAGTCACGCAGCTGAGCAGGGATTAAGCATGCAGCTGAGCAAGCGCTAATCCCTTGATTCAGCAGACCCTGATCACGTGAGTGAGCAGGCCCTGATCACGTGGCTGAGCATACACTGATCACGTGACTGAGAGGCACTGATCACGTGACTGAGAGGCGGTGATCACGTGACTGAGGGGCCCTGATCACGTGACTGAGAGGCGCTGATCACGTGGCTATCATGCACTGATCACGTGGTTCAGGAGGCAATAATCAAAGAGCTGAGCAGGCACTAATCACTTGGCTAAGAGGGCACTAATCACGGAGAGGAGCAGGAAATCGTCAAGGAGCTGAGCAAACTGTAATGAAGTGGTTAAGCAGACTCTAAACACGTGACGCAGCAGGCTCTACACCCGTGACTGAGCAGACACAATTTGGGCAGCTCAGCAGACACCAATGGTGCAGCTCAGCAGACACAAATGGTGCAGCTCAGCAGACACCAATCATGCAGCTCAGCAGGCAATACTCATGGAGCTGAGCAGGCAGGAATCACACAGCTCAGCAGGCAAAGATCAAGGAGCTGAGCAGGCACGAATCTCGCAGCTCAGCTGGCAAAAATCAAGGAGCTGAGCAGACTGCCATTAAGTGGCTAAGCAGACTCTAAACACGTGACTCAGCAGGCTTGACACCCGTGACTGAGCACACACGAATCTTGCAGCCCAGCAGGCAATACTCCTGGAGCTGAGCAGGCAGGAATCACGCAGCTCAGCAGACAGTAATCAAGGAGCTGAGCAAGCAGGAATCACGCAGCTCAGCAGGCAATAATCAAGAAGCAGAGCAGGCAGGAATCAGGCAGCTCAGCAGCCAATAATCAAGAAGCTAGCAGTCAGGAATCGCGCAACTCAGCAGGCAATAATCATGGAGCTGAGCTGGCAGGAATCACGCAACTCAGCAGGCAATACTCACGGACCTGAGCAGGCAGGAATCACGCAACTTAGCAGGCAATAATAATTGGAGATGAAGGCTGTAATGAACTGGATAAGCAGACTCTAATCACGTGATTCAGCCGGCTCCTCTCTGGGGACTGAGCAGGCACTTATTATGCAGCTCAGCAAGCAAAAATCATGGAGCTGAGCAAGCAGTAATCACGCAGCTCAGCAGGCAATTATCATGGAGCTGAGCAAACAGGAATCACGCAGCTCAGCATGCAATAATCAAGAAGCTGAGCAGGCAGGAATCACGCAGCTCAGCAGGCAATAAATATGGAGCTGA
The DNA here is from genome assembly GCF_032452875.1 of Bos javanicus. Taxonomy (NCBI): domain Eukaryota; kingdom Metazoa; phylum Chordata; class Mammalia; order Artiodactyla; family Bovidae; genus Bos; species Bos javanicus. Next base: position 276,719 of record NW_026893768.1, read on the forward strand.
GCAGGCAGGAATCACGCAGCTTAGCAGGCAATCATCATGGAGCTGAGCAGAGTGTAATGAAGCGGCTAAGCAGACTCTAATCACGTCACTCAGCCGGCTACTAACTTGGTCTTGAGCAGGCACTAATCACGCAGCTGAGCAGGGACTAATCACACAGCTGATCAGGCACGAGTCACGCAGCTGAGCAGGGATTAAGCATGCAGGTGAGCAAGCGCTAATCCCTTGATTCAGCAGACCCTGATCACCTGACTGAGCAGGCCCTGATCACGTGGCTGAGCATGCACTGATCACGTTACTGAGCATGCACTGATCACGTGACTGAGAGGCACTGATCACGTGACTGAGCATGCACTGATCACGTGACTGAGAGGCACTGATCACGTGACTGAGAGGCGCTGATCACGTGACTGAGCATACACTGATCACGTGACTGAGAGGCACTGATCACGTGACTGAGAGGCGCTGATCACGTGACTGAGGGGCGCTGATCACGTGACTGAGAGGCGCTGATCACGTGGCTATCATGCACTGGTCACGTGCTTCAGGAGGCAATAATCAAAGAGCTGAGCAGGCACTAATCACTTGGCTAAGAGGGCACTAATCACGGAGAGGAGCAGGAAATCGTCAAGGAGCTGAGCAAACTGTAATGAAGTGGTTAAGCAGACTCTAAACACGTGACGCAGCAGGCTCTACACCCGTGACTGAGCAGACACAATTTGGGCAGCTCAGCAGACACCAATGGTGCAGCTCAGCAGACACAAATGGTGCAGCTCAGCAGACACCAATCATGCAGCTCAGCAGGCAATACTCATGGAGCTGAGCAGGCAGGAATCACTCAGCTCAGCAGGCAAAGATCAAGGAGCTGAGCAGGCACAAATCTCGCAGCTCAGCTGGCAAAAATCAAGGAGCTGAGCAGACTGCCATTAAGTGGCTAAGCAGACTCTAAACACGTGACGCAGCAGGCTCTACACCCGTGACTGAGCAGACACAATTTGGGCAGCTCAGCAGACACCAATGGTGCAGCTCAGCAGACACAAATGGTGCAGCTCAGCAGACACCAATCATGCAGCTCAGCAGGCAATACTCATGGAGCTGAGCAGGCAGGAATCACACAGCTCAGCAGGCAAAGATCAAGGAGCTGAGCAGGCACGAATCTCGCAGCTCAGCTGGCAAAAATCAAGGAGCTGAGCAGACTGCCATTAAGTGGCTAAGCAGACTCTAAACACGTGACTCAGCAGGCTTGACACCCGTGACTGAGCACACACGAATCTTGCAGCCCAGCAGGCAATACTCCTGGAGCTGAGCAGGCAGGAATCACGCAGCTCAGCAGACAGTAATCAAGGAGCTGAGCAGGCACGAATCACGCAGCTCAGCAGGCAATAATCCTGGAGCTGAGCAAGCAGGAATCACGCAGCTCAGCAGGCAATAATCAAGAAGCAGAGCAGGCAGGAATCAGGCAGCTCAGCAGCCAATAATCAAGAAGCTAGCAGTCAGGAATCGCGCAGCTCAGCAGGCAATAATCATGGAGCTGAGCTGGCAGGAATCACGCAACTCAGCAGGCAATACTCACGGACCTGAGCAGGCAGGAATCACGCAACTTAGCAGGCAATAATAATTGGAGCTGAAGGCTGTAATGAACTGGATAAGCAGACTCTAATCACGTGATTCAGCCGGCTCCTCTCTGGGGACTGAGCAGGCACTTATTATGCAGCTCAGCAAGCAAAAATCATGGAGCTGAGCAAGCAGGAATCACGCAGCTCAGCAGGCAATTATCATGGAGCTGAGCATTCAGGAATCACGCAGCTCAGCATGCAATAATCAAGAAGCTGAGCAGGCAGGAATCACGCAGCTCAGCAGGCAATAAATATGGAGCTGAGCAAGCAGGAATCACGCAGCTCAGCAGGCAATAATCAAGAAGCTGAGCAGGCAGGAATCACGCAGCTTAGCAGGCAATCATCATGGAGCTGAGCAGACTGTAATGAAGTGGCTAAGCAGACTCTAATCACGTCACTCAGCCGGCTCCTAACTTGGTCTTGAGCAGGCACTAATCACGCAGCTGAGCAGGGACTAATCACACAGCTGATCAGGCACGAGTCACGCAGCTGAGCAGGGATTAAGCATGCAGCTGAGCAAGCGCTAATCCCTTGCTTCAGCAGACCCTGATCACGTGACTGAGCAGGCCCTGATCACGTGGCTGAGCATGCACTGATCACGTGACTGAGCATGCACTGATCACGTGACTGAGAGGCACTGATCACGTGACTGAGCATGCACTGATCACGTGACTGAGAGACACTGATCACGTGACTGAGAGGCGCTGATCACGTGACTGAGCATACACTGATCACGTGACTGAGAGGCACTGATCACGTGACTGAGAGGCGCTGATCACGTGACTGAGGGGCGCTGATCACGTGACTGAGAGGCGCTGATCACGTGGCTATCATGCACTGGTCACGTGGTTCAGGAGGCAATAATCAAAGAGCTGAGCAGGCACTAATCACTTGGCTAAGAGGGCACTAATCACGGAGAGGAGCAGGAAATCGTCAAGGAGCTGAGCAAACTGTAATGAAGTGGTTAAGCAGACTCTAAACACGTGACGCAGCAGGCTCTACACCCGTGACTGAGCAGACACAATTTGGGCAGCTCAGCAGACACCAATGGTGCAGCTCAGCAGACACAAATGGTGCAGCTCAGCAGACACCAATCATGCAGCTCAGCAGGCAATACTCATGGAGCTGAGCAGGCAGGAATCACACAGCTCAGCAGGCAAAGATCAAGGAGCTGAGCAGGCACGAATCTCGCAGCTCAGCTGGCAAAAATCAAGGAGCTGAGCAGACTGCCATTAAGTGGCTAAGCAGACTCTAAACACGAGACTCAGCAGGCTTGACACCCGTGACTGAGCACACACGAATCTTGCAGCCCAGCAGACAATACTGGAGCTGAGCAGGCAGGAATCACGCAGCTCAGCAGACAGTAATCAAGGAGCTGAGCAGGCACGAATCACGCAGCTCAGCAGGCAATAATCCTGGAGCTGAGCAAGCAGGAATCACGCAGCTCAGCAGGCAATAATCAAGAAGCAGAGCAGGCAGGAATCAGGCAGCTCAGCAGCCAATAATCAAGAAGCTAGCAGTCAGGAATCGCGCAGCTCAGCAGGCAATAATCATGGAGCTCAGCTGGCAGGAATCACGCAACTCAGCAGGCAATAATAATTGGAGCTGAAGGCTGTAATGAACTGGATAAGCAGACTCTAATCACGTGATTCAGCCGGCTCCTCTCTGGGGACTGAGCAGGCACTTATTATGCAGCTCAGCAAGCAAAAATCATGGAGCTGAGCAAGCAGGAATCACGCAGCTCAGCAGGCAATAATCATGGAGCTGAGCAAACAGGAATCACGCAGCTCAGCATGCAATAAACAAGAAGCTGAGCAGGCAGGAATCACGCAGCTCAGCAGGCAATAAATTTGGAGCTGAGCAAGCAGGAATCACGCAGCTCAGCAGGCAATAATCAAGAAGCTGAGCAGGCAGGAATCACGCAGCTTAGCAGGCAATCATCATGGAGCTGAGCAGACTGTAATGAAGTGGCTAAGCAGACTCTAATCACGTCACTCAGCCGGCTCCTAACTCGGTCTTGAGCAGGCACTAATCACGCAGCTGAGCAGGGACTAATCACACAGCTGATCAGGCACGAGTCACGCAGCTGAGCAGGGATTAAGCATGCAGCTGAGCAAGCGCTAATCCCTTGCTTCAGCAGACCCTGATCACGTGACTGAGCAGGCCCTGATCACGTGGCTGAGCATGCACTGATCACGTGACTGAGCATGCACTGATCACGTGACTGAGAGGCACTGATCACGTGACTGAGATGCACTGATCACGTGACTGAGAGACACTGATCACGTGACTGAGAGGCGCTGATCACGTGACTGAGCATACACTGATCACGTGACTGAGAGGCACTGATCACGTGACTGAGAGGCGCTGATCACGTGACTGACGCTGATCACGTGACTGAGGCGCTGATCACGTGGCTATCATGCACTGGTCACGTGGTTCAGGAGGCAATAATCAAAGAGCTGAGCAGGCACTAATCACTTGGCTAAGAGGGCACTAATCACGGAGAGGAGCAGGAAATCGTCAAGGAGCTGAGCAAACTATAATGAAGTGGTTAAGCAGACTCTAAACACGTGACGCAGCAGGCTCTACACCCGTGACTGAGCAGACACAATTTGGGCAGCTCAGCAGACACCAATGGTGCAGCTCAGCAGACACAAATGGTGCAGCTCAGCAGACACCAATCATGCAGCTCAGCAGGCAATACTCATGGAGCTGAGCAGGCAGGAATCACACAGCTCAGCAGGCAAAGATCAAGGAGCTGAGCAGGCACGAATCTCGCAGCTCAGCTGGCAAAAATCAAGGAGCTGAGCAGACTGCCATTAAGTGGCTAAGCAGACTCTAAACACGAGACTCAGCAGGCTTGACACCCGTGACTGAGCACACACGAATCTTGCAGCCCAGCAGACAATACTGGAGCTGACCAGGCAGGAATCACACAGCTCAGCAGGCAAAGATCAAGGAGCTGAGCAGGCACGAATCTCGCAGCTCAGCTGGCAAAATCAAGGAGCTGAGCAGACTGCCATTAAGTGGCTAAGCAGACTCTAAACACGTGACTCAGCAGGCTTGACACCCGTGACTGAGCAGACACGAATCTTGCAGCCCAGCAGGCAATACTCCTGGAGCTGAGCAGGCAGGAATCACGCAGCTCAGCAGACAGTAATCAAGGAGCTGAGCAGGCACGAATCACGCAGCTCAGCAGGCAATAATCCTGGAGCTGAGCAAGCAGGAATCACGCAGCTCAGCAGGCAATAATCAAGAAGCAGAGCAGGCAGGAATCAGGCAGCTCAGCAGCCAATAATCAAGAAGCTAGCAGTCAGGAATCGCGCAGCTCAGCAGGCAATAATCATGGAGCTGAGCTGGCAGGAATCACGCAACTCAGCAGGCAATACTCACGGACCTGAGCAGGCAGGAATCACGCAACTTAGCAGGCAATAATAATTGGAGCTGAAGGCTGTAATGAACTGGATAAGCAGACTCTAATCACGTGATTCAGCCGGCTCCTCTCTGGGGACTGAGCAGGCACTTATTATGCAGCTCAGCAAGCAAAAATCATGGAGCTGAGCAAGCAGGAATCACGCAGCTCAGCAGGCAATAATCATGGAGCTGAGCAAACAGGAATCACGCAGCTCAGCATGCAATAATCAAGAAGCTGAGCAGGCAGGAATCACGCAGCTCAGCAGGCAATAAATATGGAGCTGAGCAAGCAGGAATCACGCAGCTCAGCAGGCAATAATCAAGAAGCTGAGCAGGCAGGAATCACGCAGCTTAGCAGGCAATCATCATGGAGCTGAGCAGACTGTAATGAAGTGGCTAATCAGACTCTAATCACGTCACTCAGCCGGCTCCTAACCCGGTCTTGAGCAGGCACTAATCACGCAGCTGAACAGGGACTAATCACACAGCTGATCAGGCACGAGTCACGCAGCTGAGCAGGGATTAAGCATGCAGCTGAGCAAGCGCTAATCCCTTGATTCAGCAGACCCTGATCACGTGACTGAGCAGGCCCTGATCACGTGGCTGAGCATGCACTGATCACGTGACTCAGCATGCACTGATCACGTGACTGAGAGGCACTGATCACGTGACTGAGAGGCACTGATCACGTGACTGAGCATACACTGATCACGTGACTGAGAGGCACTGATCACGTGACTGAGAGGCGCTGATCACGTGACAGAGAGGCGCTGATCACGTGACTGAGAGGCGCTGATCTCGTGGCTATCATGCACTGGTCACGTGCTTCAGGAGGCAATAATCAAAGAGCTGAGCAGGCACTAATCACTTGGCTAAGAGGGCACTAATCACGGAGAGGAGCAGGAAATCGTCAAGGAGCTGAGCAAACTGTAATGAAGTGGTTAAGCAGACTCTAAACACGTGACGCAGCAGGCTCTACACCCGTGACTGAGCAGACACAATTTGGGCAGCTCAGCAGACACCAATGGTGCAGCTCAGCAGACACAAATGGTGCAGCTCAGCAGACACCAATCATGCAGCTCAGCAGGCAATACTCATGGAGCTGAGCAGGCAGGAATCACACAGCTCAGCAGGCAAAGATCAAGGAGCTGAGCAGGCACGAATCTCGCAGCTCAGCTGGCAAAAATCAAGGAGCTGAGCAGACTGCCATTAAGTGGCTAAGCAGACTCTAAACACGAGACTCAGCAGGCTGGACACCCGTGACTGAGCAGACACGAATCATGCAGCCCAGCAGGCAATACTCCTGGAGCTGAGCAGGCAGGAATCACGCAGCTCAGCAGACAGTAATCAAGGAGCTGAGCAGGCACGAATCACGCAGCTCAGCAGGCAATAATCCTGGAGCTGAGCAAGCAGGAATCACGCAGCTCAGCAGGCAATAATCAAGAAGCAGAGCAGGCAGGAATCAGGCAGCTCAGCAGCCAATAATCAAGAAGCTAGCAGTCAGGAATCGCGCAGCTCAGCAGGCAATAATCATGGAGCTGAGCTGGCAGGAATCACGCAACTCAGCAGGCAATACTCACGGACCTGAGCAGGCAGGAATCACGCAACTTAGCAGGCAATAATAATTGGAGCTGAAGGCTGTAATGAACTGGATAAGCAGACTCTAATCACGTGATTCAGCCGGCTCCTCTCTGGGGACTGAGCAGGCACTTATTATGCAGCTCAGCAAGCAAAAATCATGGATCTGAGCAAGCAGGAATCACGCAGCTCAGCAGGCAATAATCATGGAGCTGAGCAAACAGGAATCACGCAGCTCAGCAGGCAATAATCAAGAAGCTGAGCAAGCAGGAATCACGCAGCTCAGCAGGCAATAATCAAGAAGCTGAGCAGGCAGGAATCACGCAGCTTAGCAGGCAATCATCATGGAGCTGAGCAGACTGTAATGAAGTGGCTAAGCAGACTCTAATCACGTCACTCAGTCGGCTCCTAACCCGGTCTTGAGCAGGCACTAATCACGCAGCTGAGCAGGGACTAATCACACAGCTGATCAGGCACGAGTCACGCAGCTGAGCAGGGATTAAGCATGCAGCTGAGCAAGCGCTAATCCCTTGATTCAGCAGACCCTGATCACGTGACTGAGCAGGCCCTGATCACGTGGCTGAGCATGCACTGATCACGTGACTGAGAGGCACTGATCACGTGACTGAGAGGCGCTGATCACGTGACTGAGCATACACTGATCACGTGACTGAGAGGCACTGATCACGTGACTGAGAGGCGCTGATCACGTGACTGAGGGGCGCTGATCACGTGACTGAGAGGCGCTGATCACGTGGCTATCATGCACTGGTCACGTGGTTCAGGAGGCAATAATCAAAGAGCTGAGCAGGCACTAATCACTTGGCTAAGAGGGCACTAATCACGGAGAGGAGCAGGAAATCGTCAAGGAGCTGAGCAAACTGTAATGAAGTGGTTAAGCAGACTCTAAACACGTGACGCAGCAGGCTCTACACCCGTGACTGAGCAGACACAATTTGGGCAGCTCAGCAGACACCAATGGTGCAGCTCAGCAGACACAAATGGTGCAGCTCAGCAGACACCAATCATGCAGCTCAGCAGGCAATACTCATGGAGCTGAGCAGGCAGGAATCACACAGCTCAGCAGGCAAAGATCAAGGAGCTGAGCAGGCACGAATCTCGCAGCTCAGCTGGCAAAAATCAAGGAGCTGAGCAGACTGCCATTAAGTGGCTAAGCAGACTCTAAACACGAGACTCAGCAGGCTTGACACCCGTGACTGAGCACACACGAATCTTGCAGCCCAGCAGACAATACTGGAGCTGAGCAGGCAGGAATCACACAGCTCAGCAGGCAAAGATCAAGGAGCTGAGCAGGCACGAATCTCGCAGCTCAGCTGGCAAAAATCAAGGAGCTGAGCAGACTGCCATTAAGTGGCTAAGCAGACTCTAAACACGTGACTCAGCAGGCTTGACACCCGTGACTGAGCAGACACGAATCTTGCAGCCCAGCAGGCAATACTCCTGGAGCTGAGCAGGCAGGAATCACGCAGCTCAGCAGACAGTAATCAAGGAGCTGAGCAGGCACGAATCACGCAGCTCAGCAGGCAATAATCCTGGAGCTGAGCAAGCAGGAATCACGCAGCTCAGCAGGCAATAATCAAGAAGCAGAGCAGGCAGGAATCAGGCAGCTCAGCAGCCAATAATCAAGAAGCTAGCAGTCAGGAATCGCGCAGCTCAGCAGGCAATAATCATGGAGCTGAGCTGGCAGGAATCACGCAACTCAGCAGGCAATACTCACGGACCTGAGCAGGCAGGAATCACGCAACTTAGCAGGCAATAATAATTGGAGCTGAAGGCTGTAATGAACTGGATAAGCAGACTCTAATCACGTGATTCAGCCGGCTCCTCTCTGGGGACTGAGCAGGCACTTATTATGCAGCTCAGCAAGCAAAAATCATGGAGCTGAGCAAGCAGGAATCACGCAGCTCAGCAGGCAATAATCATGGAGCTGAGCAAACAGGAATCACGCAGCTCAGCATGCAATAATCAAGAAGCTGAGCAGGCAGGAATCACGCAGCTCAGCAGGCAATAAATATGGAGCTGAGCAAGCAGGAATCACGCAGCTCAGCAGGCAATAATCAAGAAGCTGAGCAGGCAGGAATCACGCAGCTTAGCAGGCAATCATCATGGAGCTGAGCAGACTGTAATGAAGTGGCTAATCAGACTCTAATCACGTCACTCAGCCGGCTCCTAACCCGGTCTTGAGCAGGCACTAATCACGCAGCTGAACAGGGACTAATCACACAGCTGATCAGGCACGAGTCACGCAGCTGAGCAGGGATTAAGCATGCAGCTGAGCAAGCGCTAATCCCTTGATTCAGCAGACCCTGATCACGTGACTGAGCAGGCCCTGATCACGTGGCTGAGCATGCACTGATCACGTGACTGAGCATGCACTGATCACGTGACTGAGAGGCACTGATCACGTGACTGAGAGGCACTGATCACGTGACTGAGCATACACTGATCACGTGACTGAGAGGCACTGATCACGTGACTGAGAGGCGCTGATCACGTGACAGAGAGGCGCTGATCACGTGACTGAGAGGCGCTGATCTCGTGGCTATCATGCACTGGTCACGTGCTTCAGGAGGCAATAATCAAAGAGCTGAGCAGGCACTAATCACTTGGCTAAGAGGGCACTAATCACGGAGAGGAGCAGGAAATCGTCAAGGAGCTGAGCAAACTGTAATGAAGTGGTTAAGCAGACTCTAAACACGTGACGCAGCAGGCTCTACACCCGTGACTGAGCAGACACAATTTGGGCAGCTCAGCAGACACCAATGGTGCAGCTCAGCAGACACAAATGGTGCAGCTCAGCAGACACCAATCATGCAGCTCAGCAGGCAATACTCATGGAGCTGAGCAGGCAGGAATCACACAGCTCAGCAGGCAAAGATCAAGGAGCTGAGCAGGCACGAATCTCGCAGCTCAGCTGGCAAAAATCAAGGAGCTGAGCAGACTGCCATTAAGTGGCTAAGCAGACTCTAAACACGAGACTCAGCAGGCTGGACACCCGTGACTGAGCAGACACGAATCATGCAGCCCAGCAGTCAATACTCCTGGAGCTGAGCAGGCAGGAATCACGCAGCTCAGCAGACAGTAATCAAGGAGCTGAGCAGGCACGAATCACGCAGCTCAGCAGGCAATAATCCTGGAGCTGAGCAAGCAGGAATCACGCAGCTCAGCAGGCAATAATCAAGAAGCAGAGCAGGCAGGAATCAGGCAGCTCAGCAGCCAATAATCAAGAAGCTAGCAGTCAGGAATCGCGCAGCTCAGCAGGCAATAATCATGGAGCTGAGCTGGCAGGAATCACGCAACTCAGCAGGCAATACTCACGGACCTGAGCAGGCAGGAATCACGCAACTTAGCAGGCAATAATAATTGGAGCTGAAGGCTGTAATGAACTGGATAAGCAGACTCTAATCACGTGATTCAGCCGGCTCCTCTCTGGGGACTGAGCAGGCACTTATTATGCAGCTCAGCAAGCAAAAATCATGGATCTGAGCAAGCAGGAATCACGCAGCTCAGCAGGCAATAATCATGGAGCTGAGCAAACAGGAATCACGCAGCTCAGCAGGCAATAATCAAGAAGCTGAGCAAGCAGGAATCACGCAGCTCAGCAGGCAATAATCAAGAAGCTGAGCAGGCAGGAATCACGCAGCTTAGCAGGCAATCATCATGGAGCTGAGCAGACTGTAATGAAGTGGCTAAGCAGACTCTAATCACGTCACTCAGTCGGCTCCTAACCCGGTCTTGAGCAGGCACTAATCACGCAGCTGAGCAGGGACTAATCACACAGCTGATCAGGCACGAGTCACGCAGCTGAGCAGGGATTAAGCATGCAGCTGAGCAAGCGCTAATCCCTTGATTCAGCAGACCCTGATCACGTGACTGAGCAGGCCCTGATCACGTGGCTGAGCATGCACTGATCACGTGACTGAGAGGCACTGATCACGTGACTGAGAGGCGCTGATCACGTGACTGAGCATACACTGATCACGTGACTGAGAGGCACTGATCACGTGACTGAGAGGCGCTGATCACGTGACTGAGGGGCGCTGATCACGTGACTGAGAGGCGCTGATCACGTGGCTATCATGCACTGGTCACGTGGTTCAGGAGGCAATAATCAAAGAGCTGAGCAGGCACTAATCACTTGGCTAAGAGGGCACTAATCACGGAGAGGAGCAGGAAATCGTCAAGGAGCTGAGCAAACTGTAATGAAGTGGTTAAGCAGACTCTAAACACGTGACGCAGCAGGCTCTACACCCGTGACTGAGCAGACACAATTTGGGCAGCTCAGCAGACACCAATGGTGCAGCTCAGCAGACACAAATGGTGCAGCTCAGCAGACACCAATCATGCAGCTCAGCAGGCAATACTCATGGAGCTGAGCAGGCAGGAATCACACAGCTCAGCAGGCAAAGATCAAGGAGCTGAGCAGGCACGAATCTCGCAGCTCAGCTGGCAAAAATCAAGGAGCTGAGCAGACTGCCATTAAGTGGCTAAGCAGACTCTAAACACGAGACTCAGCAGGCTTGACACCCGTGACTGAGCACACACGAATCTTGCAGCCCAGCAGACAATACTGGAGCTGAGCAGGCAGGAATCACACAGCTCAGCAGGCAAAGATCAAGGAGCTGAGCAGGCACGAATCTCGCAGCTCAGCTGGCAAAAATCAAGGAGCTGAGCAGACTGCCATTAAGTGGCTAAGCAGACTCTAAACACGTGACTCAGCAGGCTTGACACCCGTGACTGAGCAGACACGAATCTTGCAGCCCAGCAGGCAATACTCCTGGAGCTGAGCAGGCAGGAATCACGCAGCTCAGCAGACAGTAATCAAGGAGCTGAGCAGGCACGAATCACGCAGCTCAGCAGGCAATAATCCTGGAGCTGAGCAAGCAGGAATCACGCAGCTCAGCAGGCAATAATCAAGAAGCAGAGCAGGCAGGAATCAGGCAGCTCAGCAGCCAATAATCAAGAAGCTAGCAGTCAGGAATCGCGCAGCTCAGCAGGCAATAATCATGGAGCTGAGCTGGCAGGAATCACGCAACTCAGCAGGCAATACTCACGGACCTGAGCAGGCAGGAATCACGCAACTTAGCAGGCAATAATAATTGGAGCTGAAGGCTGTAATGAACTGGATAAGCAGACTCTAATCACGTGATTCAGCCGGCTCCTCTCTGGGGACTGAGCAGGCACTTATTATGCAGCTCAGCAAGCAAAAATCATGGAGCTGAGCAAGCAGGAATCACGCAGCTCAGCAGGCAATAATCATGGAGCTGAGCAAACAGGAATCACGCAGCTCAGCATGCAATAATCAAGAAGCTGAGCAGGCAGGAATCACGCAGCTCAGCAGGCAATAAATATGGAGCTGAGCAAGCAGGAATCACGCAGCTCAGCAGGCAATAATCAAGAAGCTGAGCAGGCAGGAATCACGCAGCTTAGCAGGCAATCATCATGGAGCTGAGCAGACTGTAATGAAGTGGCTAATCAGACTCTAATCACGTCACTCAGCCGGCTCCTAACCCGGTCTTGAGCAGGCACTAATCACGCAGCTGAACAGGGACTAATCACACAGCTGATCAGGCACGAGTCACGCAGCTGAGCAGGGATTAAGCATGCAGCTGAGCAAGCGCTAATCCCTTGATTCAGCAGACCCTGATCACGTGACTGAGCAGGCCCTGATCACGTGGCTGAGCATGCACTGATCACGTGACTGAGCATGCACTGATCACGTGACTGAGAGGCACTGATCACGTGACTGAGAGGCACTGATCACGTGACTGAGCATACACTGATCACGTGACTGAGAGGCACTGATCACGTGACTGAGAGGCGCTGATCACGTGACAGAGAGGCGCTGATCACGTGACTGAGAGGCGCTGATCTCGTGGCTATCATGCACTGGTCACGTGCTTCAGGAGGCAATAATCAAAGAGCTGAGCAGGCACTAATCACTTGGCTAAGAGGGCACTAATCACGGAGAGGAGCAGGAAATCGTCAAGGAGCTGAGCAAACTGTAATGAAGTGGTTAAGCAGACTCTAAACACGTGACGCAGCAGGCTCTACACCCGTGACTGAGCAGACACAATTTGGGCAGCTCAGCAGACACCAATGGTGCAGCTCAGCAGACACAAATGGTGCAGCTCAGCAGACACCAATCATGCAGCTCAGCAGGCAATACTCATGGAGCTGAGCAGGCAGGAATCACACAGCTCAGCAGGCAAAGATCAAGGAGCTGAGCAGGCACGAATCTCGCAGCTCAGCTGGCAAAAATCAAGGAGCTGAGCAGACTGCCATTAAGTGGCTAAGCAGACTCTAAACACGAGACTCAGCAGGCTGGACACCCGTGACTGAGCAGACACGAATCATGCAGCCCAGCAGGCAATACTCCTGGAGCTGAGCAGGCAGGAATCACGCAGCTCAGCAGACAGTAATCAAGGAGCTGAGCAGGCACGAATCACGCAGCTCAGCAGGCAATAATCCTGGAGCTGAGCAAGCAGGAATCACGCAGCTCAGCAGGCAATAATCAAGAAGCAGAGCAGGCAGGAATCAGGCAGCTCAGCAGCCAATAATCAAGAAGCTAGCAGTCAGGAATCGCGCAGCTCAGCAGGCAATAATCATGGAGCTGAGCTGGCAGGAATCACGCAACTCAGCAGGCAATACTCACGGACCTGAGCAGGCAGGAATCACGCAACTTAGCAGGCAATAATAATTGGAGCTGAAGGCTGTAATGAACTGGATAAGCAGACTCTAATCACGTGATTCAGCCGGCTCCTCTCTGGGGACTGAGCAGGCACTTATTATGCAGCTCAGCAAGCAAAAATCATGGATCTGAGCAAGCAGGAATCACGCAGCTCAGCAGGCAATAATCATGGAGCTGAGCAAACAGGAATCACGCAGCTCAGCAGGCAATAATCAAGAAGCTGAGCAAGCAGGAATCACGCAGCTCAGCAGGCAATAATCAAGAAGCTGAGCAGGCAGGAATCACGCAGCTTAGCAGGCAATCATCATGGAGCTGAGCAGACTGTAATGAAGTGGCTAAGCAGACTCTAATCACGTCACTCAGTCGGCTCCTAACCCGGTCTTGAGCAGGCACTAATCACGCAGCTGAGCAGGGACTAATCACACAGCTGATCAGGCACGAGTCACGCAGCTGAGCAGGGATTAAGCATGCAGCTGAGCAAGCGCTAATCCCTTGATTCAGCAGACCCTGATCACGTGAATGAGCAGGCCCTGATCACGTGGCTGAGCATGCACTGATCACGTGACTGAGCATGCACTGATCACGTGACTGAGAGGCACTGATCACGTGACTGAGAGGCACTGATCACGTGACTGAGAGGCGCTGATCACGTGACTGAGGGGCGCTGATCACGTGACTGAGAGGCGCTGATCACGTGGCTATCATGCACTGATCACGTGCTTCAGGAGGCAATAATCAAAGAGCTGAGCAGGCACTAATCACTTGGCTAAGAGGGCACTAATCACGGAGAGGAGCAGGAAATCGTCAAGGAGCTGAGCAAACTGTAAAGAAGTGGTTAAGCAGACTCTAAACACGTGACGCAGCAGGCTCTACACCCGTGACTGAGCAGACACAATTTGGGCAGCTCAGCAGACACCAATGGTGCAGCTCAGCAGACACAAATGGTGCAGCTCAGCAGACACCAATCATGCAGCTCAGCAGGCAATACTCATGGAGCTGAGCAGGCAGGAATCACACAGCTCAGCAGGCAAAGATCAAGGAGCTGAGCAGGCACGAATCTCGCAGCTCAGCTGGCAAAAATCAAGGAGCTGAGCAGACTGCCATTAAGTGGCTAAGCAGACTCTAAACACGTGACTCAGCAGGCTTGACACCCGTGACTGAGCACACACGAATCTTGCAGCCCAGCAGACAATACTCCTGGAGCGGAGCAGGCAGGAATCACGCAGCTCAGCAGACAGTAATCAAGGAGCTGAGCAGGCACGAATCACGCAGCTCAGCAGGCAATAATCCTGGAGCTGAGCAAGCAGGAATCACGCAGCTCAGCAGGCAATAATCAAGAAGCAGAGCAGGCAGGAATCAGGCAGCTCAGCAGCCAATAAGCAAGAAGCTAGCAGTCAGGAATCGCGCAGCTCAGCAGGCAATAATCATGGAGCTGAGCTGGCAGGAATCACGCAACTCAGCAGGCAAAAATAATTGGAGCTGAAGGCTGTAATGAACTGGATAAGCAGACTCTAATCACGTGATTCAGCCGGCTCCTCTCTGGGGACTGAGCAGGCACTTATTATGCAGCTCAGCAAGCAAAAATCATGGAGCTGAGCAAGCAGGAATCACGCAGCTCAGCAGGCAATAATCATGGAGCTGAGCAAACAGGAATCACGCAGCTCAGCATGCAATAATCAAGAAGCTGAGCAGGCAGGAATCACGCAGCTCAGCAGGCAATAATCAAGAAGCTGAGCAGGCAGGAATCACGCAGCTCAGCAGGCAATAATCAAGAAGCTGAGCAAACAGGAATCACGCAGCTCAGCATGCAATAATCAAGAAGCTGAGCAGGCAGGAATCACGCAGCTCAGAAGGCAATAATCAAGAAGCTGAGCAGGCAGGAATCACGCAGCTCAGCAGGCAATAATCAAGAAGCTGAGCAGGCAGGAATCACGCAGCTTAGCAGGCAATCATCATGGAGCTGAGCAGACTGTAATGAAGTGGCTAAGCAGACTCTAATCACGTCACTCAGCCGGCTCCTAACCCGGTCTTGAGCAGGCACTAATCACGCAGCTGAGCAGGGACTAATCACACAGCTGATCAGGCACGAGTCAGGCAGCTGAGCAGGGATTAAGCATGCAGCTGAGCAAGCGCTAATCCCTTGATTCAGCAGACCCTGATCACGTGACTGAGCAGGCCCTGATCACGTGGCTGAGCATGCACTGATCACGTGACTGAGCATGCACTGATCACGTGACTGAGAGGCACTGATCACGTGACTGAGCATGCACTGATCACGTGACTGAGAGGCACTGATCACGTGACTGAGAGGCGCTGATCACGTGACTGAGAGGCGCTGATCACGTGACTGAGAGGCACTGATCACGTGACTGAGCATGCACTGATCACGTGACTGAGAGGCACTGATCACGTGACTGAGAGGCGCTGATCACGTGACTGAGGGGCGCTGATCACGTGACTGAGAGGCGCTGATCTCGTGGCTATCATGCACTGGTCACGTGCTTCAGGAGGCAATAATCAAAGAGCTGAGCAGGCACTAATCACTTGGCTAAGAGGGCACTAATCACGGAGAGGAGCAGGAAATCGTCAAGGAGCTGAGCAAACTGTAATGAAGTGGTTAAGCAGACTCTAAACACGTGACGCAGCAGGCTCTACACCCGTGACTGAGCAGACACAATTTGGGCAGCTCAGCAGACACCAATGGTGCAGCTCAGCAGACACAAATGGTGCAGCTCAGCAGACACCAATCATGCAGCTCAGCAGGCAATACTCATGGAGCTGAGCAGGCAGGAATCACACAGCTCAGCAGGCAAAGATCAAGGAGCTGAGCAGGCACGAATCTCGCAGCTCAGCTGGCAAAAATCAAGGAGCTGAGCAGACTGCCATTAAGTGGCTAAGCAGACTCTAAACACGTGACTCAGCAGGCTTGACACCCGTGACTGAGCAGACACGAATCTTGCAGCCCAGCAGGCAATACTCCTGGAGCTGAGCAGGCAGGAATCACGCAGCTCAGCAGACAGTAATCAAGGAGCTGAGCAGGCATGAATCACGCAGCTCAGCAGGCAATAATCCTGGAGCTGAGCAAGCAGGAATCACGCAGCTCAGCAGGCAATAATCAAGAAGCAGAGCAGGCAGGAATCAGGCAGCTCAGCAGCCAATAAGCAAGAAGCTAGCAGTCAGGAATCGCGCAGCTCAGCAGGCAATAATCATGGAGCTGAGCTGGCAGGAATCACGCAACTCAGCAGGCAATACTCACGGACCTGAGCAGGCAGGAATCACGCAACTTAGCAGGCAATAATAATTGGAGCTGAAGGCTGTAATGAACTGGATAAGCAGACTCTAATCACGTGATTCAGCCGGCTCCTCTCTGGGGACTGAGCAGGCACTTATTATGCAGCTCAGCAAGCAAAAATCATGGAGCTGAGCAAGCAGGAATCACGCAGCTCAGCAGGCAATAATCATGGAGCTGAGCAAACAGGAATCACGCAGCTCAGCATGCAATAATCAAGAAGCTGAGCAGGTAGGAATCATGCAGCTCAGCAGGCAATAAATATGGAGCTGAGCAAGCAGGAATCACGCAGCTCAGCAGGCAATAATCAAGAAGCTGAGCAGGCAGGAATCACGCAGCTTAGCAGGCAATCATCATGGAGCTGAGCAGACTGTAATGAAGTGGCTAAGCAGACTCTAATCACGTCACTCAGCCGGCTCCTAACCCGGTCTTGAGCAGGCACTAATCACGCAGCTGAGCAGGGACTAATCACACAGCTGATCAGGCACGAGTCACGCAGCTGAGCAGGGATTAAGCATGCAGCTGAGCAAGCGCTAATCCCTTGATTCAGCAGACCCTGATCACGTGACTGAGCAGGCCCTGATCACGTGGCTGAGCATGCACTGATCACGTGACTGAGCATGCACTGATCACGTGACTGAGAGGCACTGATCACGTGACTGAGAGGCACTGATCACGTGACTGAGCATACACTGATCACGTGACTGAGAGGCACTGATCACGTGACTGAGAGGCGCTGATCACGTGACTGAGAGGCGCTGATCACGTGACTGAGAGGCGCTGATCTCGTGGCTATCATGCACTGGTCACGTGCTTCAGGAGGCAATAATCAAAGAGCTGAGCAGGCACTAATCACTTGGCTAAGAGGGCACTAATCACGGAGAGGAGCAGGAAATCGTCAAGGAGCTGAGCAAACTGTAATGAAGTGGTTAAGCAGACTCTAAACACGTGACGCAGCAGGCTCTACACCCGTGACTGAGCAGACACAATTTGGGCAGCTCAGCAGACACCAATGGTGCAGCTCAGCAGACACAAATGGTGCAGCTCAGCAGACACCAATCATGCAGCTCAGCAGGCAATACTCATGGAGCTGAGCAGGCAGGAATCACACAGCTCAGCAGGCAAAGATCAAGGAGCTGAGCAGGCACGAATCTCGCAGCTCAGCTGGCAAAAATCAAGGAGCTGAGCAGACTGCCATTAAGTGGCTAAGCAGACTCTAAACACGAGACTCAGCAGGCTGGACACTCGTGACTGAGCAGACACGAATCTTGCAGCCCAGCAGGCAATACTCCTGGAGCTGAGCAGGCAGGAATCACGCAGCTCAGCAGACAGTAATCAAGGAGCTGAGCAGGCACGAATCACGCAGCTCAGCAGGCAATAATCCTGGAGCTGAGCAAGCAGGAATCACGCAGCTCAGCAGGCAATAATCAAGAAGCAGAGCAGGCAGGAATCAGGCAGCTCAGCAGCCAATAATCAAGAAGCTAGCAGTCAGGAATCGCGCAGCTCAGCAGGCAATAATCATGGAGCTGAGCTGGCAGGAATCACGCAACTCAGCAGGCAATACTCACGGACCTGAGCAGGCAGGAATCACGCAACTTAGCAGGCAATAATAATTGGAGCTGAAGGCTGTAATGAACTGGATAAGCAGACTCTAATCACGTGATTCAGCCGGCTCCTCTCTGGGGACTGAGCAGGCACTTATTATGCAGCTCAGCAAGCAAAAATCATGGATCTGAGCAAGCAGGAATCACGCAGCTCAGCAGGCAATAATCATGGAGCTGAGCAGGCAGGAATCACGCAGCTTAGCAGGCAATCATCATGGAGCTGAGCAGACTGTAATGAAGTGGCTAAGCAGACTCTAATCACGTCACTCAGCCGGCTCCTAACCCGGTCTTGAGCAGGCACTAATCACGCAGCTGAGCAGGGACTAATCACACAGCTGATCAGGCACGAGTCACGCAGCTGAGCAGGGATTAAGCATGCAGCTGAGCAAGCGCTAATCCCTTGATTCAGCAGACCCTGATCACGTGACTGAGCAGGCCCTGATCACGTGGCTGAGCATGCACTGATCATTTGACTGAGCATGCACTGATCACGTGACTGAGAGGCACTGATCACGTGACTGAGCATGCACTGATCACGTGACTGAGAGGCACTGATCACGTGACTGAGAGGCGCTGATCACGTGACTGAGAGGCGCTGATCACGTGGCTATCATGCACTGATCACGTGCTTCAGGAGGCAATAATCAAAGAGCTGAGCAGGCACTAATCACTTGGCTAAGAGGGCACTAATCACGGAGAGGAGCAGGAAATCGTCAAGGAGCTGAGCAAACTGTAATGAAGTGGTTAAGCAGACTCTAAACACGTGACGCAGCAGGCTCTACACCCGTGACTGAGCAGACACAATTTGGGCAGCTCAGCAGACACCAATGGTGCAGCTCAGCAGACACAAATGGTGCAGCTCAGCAGACACCAATCATGCAGCTCAGCAGGCAATACTCATGGAGCTGAGCAGGCAGGAATCACACAGCTCAGCAGGCAAAGATCAAGGAGCTGAGCAGGCACGAATCTCGCAGCTCAGCTGGCAAAAATCAAGGAGCTGAGCAGACTGCCATTAAGTGGCTAAGCAGACTCTAAACACGTGACTCAGCAGGCTTGACACCCGTGACTGAGCACACACAAATCTTGCAGCCCAGCAGGCAATACTCCTGGAGCTGAGCAGGCAGGAATCACGCAGCTCAGCAGACAGTAATCAAGGAGCTGAGCAGGCACGAATCACGCAGCTCAGCAGGCAATAATCCTGGAGCTGAGCAAGCAGGAATCACGCAGCTCAGCAGGCAATAATCAAGAAGCAGAGCAGGCAGGAATCAGGCAGCTCAGCAGCCAATAATCAAGAAGCTAGCAGTCAGGAATCGCGCAGCTCAGTAGGGAATAATCATGGAGCTGAGCTGGCAGGAATCACGCAACTCAGCAGGCAATACTCACGGACCTGAGCAGGCAGGAATCACGCAACTTAGCAGGCAATAATAATTGGAGCTGAAGGCTGTAATGAACTGGATAAGCAGACTCTAATCACGTGATTCAGCCGGCTCCTCTCTGGGGACTGAGCAGGCACTTATTATGCAGCTCAGCAAGCAAAAATCATGGAGCTGAGCAAGCAGGAATCACGCAGCTCAGCAGGCAATAATCATGGAGCTGAGCAAACAGGAATCACGCAGCTCAGCAGGCAATAAATATGGAGCTGAGCAAGCAGGAATCACGCAGCTCAGCAGGCAATAATCATGGAGCTGAGCAAACAGGAATCACGCAGCTCAGCAGGCAATAATCAAGAAGCTGAGCAAGCAGGAATCACGCAGCTCAGCAGGCAATAATCAAGAAGCTGAGCAGGCAGGAATCACGCAGCTTAGCAGGCAATCATCATGGAGCTGAGCAGACTGTAATGAAGTGGCTAAGCAGACTCTAATCGCGTCACTCAGTCGGCTCCTAACCCGGTCTTGAGCAGGCACTAATCACGCAGCTGAGCAGGGACTAATCACACAGCTGATCAGGCACGAGTCACGCAGCTGAGCAGGGATTAAGCATGCAGCTGAGCAAGCGCTAATCCCTTGATTCAGCAGACCCTGATCACGTGAATGAGCAGGCCCTGATCACGTGGCTGAGCATGCACTGATCACGTGACTGAGCATGCACTGATCACGTGACTGAGAGGCACTGATCACGTAACTGAGAGGCACTGATCACGTGACTGAGAGGCGCTGATCACGTGACTGAGGGGCGCTGATCACGTGACTGAGGGGCGCTGATCACGTGGCTATCATGCACTGATCACGTGCTTCAGGAGGCAATAATCAAAGAGCTGAGCAGGCACTAATCACTTGGCTAAGAGGGCACTAATCACGGAGAGGAGCAGGAAATCGTCAAGGACCTGAGCAAACTGTAAAGAAGTGGTTAAGCAGACTCTAAACACGTGACGCAGCAGGCTCTACACCCGTGACTGAGCAGACACAATTTGGGCAGCTCAGCAGACACCAATGGTGCAGCTCAGCAGACACAAATGGTGCAGCTCAGCAGACACCAATCATGCAGCTCAGCACGCAATACTCATGGAGCTGAGCAGGCAGGAATCACACAGCTCAGCAGGCAAAGATCAAGGAGCTGAGCAGGCACGAATCTCGCAGCTCAGCTGGCAAAAATCAAGGAGCTGAGCAGACTGCCATTAAGTGGCTAAGCAGACTCTAAACACGTGACTCAGCAGGCTTGACACCCGTGACTGAGCACACACGAATCTTGCAGCCCAGCAGACAATACTCCTGGAGCGGAGCAGGCAGGAATCACGCAGCTCAGCAGACAGTAATCAAGGAGCTGAGCAGGCACGAATCACGCAGCTCAGCAGGCAATAATCCTGGAGCTGAGCAAGCAGGAATCACGCAGCTCAGCAGGCAATAATCAAGAAGCAGAGCAGGCAGGAATCAGGCAGCTCAGCAGCCAATAAGCAAGAAGCTAGCAGTCAGGAATCGCGCAGCTCAGCAGGCAATAATCATGGAGCTGAGCTGGCAGGAATCACGCAACTCAGCAGGCAAAAATAATTGGAGCTGAAGGCTGTAATGAACTGGATAAGCAGACTCTAATCACGTGATTCAGCCGGCTCCTCTCTGGGGACTGAGCAGGCACTTATTATGCAGCTCAGCAAGCAAAAATCATGGAGCTGAGCAAGCAGGAATCACGCAGCTCAGCATGCAATAATCAAGAAGCTGAGCAGGCAGGAATCACGCAGCTCAGCAGGCAATAATCAAGAAGCTGAGCAGGCAGGAATCACGCAGCTCAGCAGGCAATAATCAAGAAGCTGAGCAAACAGGAATCACGCAGCTCAGCATGCAATAATCAAGAAGCTGAGCAGGCAGGAATCACGCAGCTCAGAAGGCAATAATCAAGAAGCTGAGCAAGCAGGAATCACGCAGCTCAGCAGGCAATAATCAAGAAGCTGAGCAGGCAGGAATCACGCAGCTTAGCAGGCAAACATCATGGAGCTGAGCAGACTGTAATGAAGTGGCTAAGCAGACTCTAATCACGTCACTCAGCCGGCTCCTAACCCGGTCTTGAGCAGGCACTAATCACGCAGCTGAGCAGGGACTAATCACACAGCTGATCAGGCACGAGTCAGGCAGCTGAGCAGGGATTAAGCATGCAGCTGAGCAAGCGCTAATCCCTTGATTCAGCAGACCCTGATCACGTGACTGAGCAGGCCCTGATCACGTGGCTGAGCATGCACTGATCACGTGACTGAGCATGCACTGATCACGTGACTGAGAGGCACTGATCACGTGACTGAGCATGCACTGATCACGTGACTGAGAGGCACTGATCACGTGACTGAGAGGCGCTGATCACGTGACTGAGAGGCGCTGATCACGTGACTGAGAGGCACTGATCACGTGACTGAGCACGCGCTGATCACGTGACTGAGAGGCACTGATCACGTGACTGAGAGGCGCTGATCACGTGACTGAGGGGCGATGATCACGTGACTGAGAGGCGCTGATCACGTGGCTATCATGCACTGATCACGTGCTTCAGGATGCAATAATCAAAGAGCTGAGCAGGCACTAATCACTTGGCTAAGAGGGCACTAATCACGGAGAGGAGCAGGAAATCGTCAAGGAGCTGAGCAAACTGTAATGAAGTGGTTAAGCAGACTCTAAACACGTGACGCAGCAGGCTCTACACCCGTGACTGAGCAGACACAATTTGGGCAGCTCAGCAGACACCAATGGTGCAGCTCAGCAGACACAAATGGTGCAGCTCAGCAGACACCAATCATGCAGCTCAGCAGGCAATACTCATGGAGCTGAGCAGGCAGGAATCACACAGCTCAGCAGGCAAAGATCAAGGAGCTGAGCAGGCACGAATCTCGCAGCTCAGCTGGCAAAAATCAAGGAGCTGAGCAGACTGCCATTAAGTGGCTAAGCAGACTCTAAACACGTGACTCAGCAGGCTTGACACCCGTGACTGAGCACAGACGAATCTTGCAGCCCAGCAGGCAATACTCCCGGAGCTGAGCAGGCAGGAATCACGCAGCTCAGCAGACAGAAATCAAGGAGCTGAGCAGGCACGAATCACGCAGCTCAGCAGGCAATAATCCTGGAGCTGAGCAAGCAGGAATCACGCAGCTCAGCAGGCAATAATCAAGAAGCAGAGCAGGCAGGAATCAGGCAGCTCAGCAGCCAATAATCAAGAAGCTAGCAGTCAGGAATCGCGCAGCTCAGCAGGCAATAACCATGGAGCTGAGCTGCCAGGAATCACGCAACTCAGCAGGCAATAATAATTGGAGCTGAAGGCTGTAATGAACTGGATAAGCAGACTCTAATCACGTGATTCAGCCGGCTCCTCTCTGGGGACTGAGCAGGCACTTATTATGCAGCTCAGCAAGCAAAAATCATGGAGCTGAGCAAGCAGGAATCACGCAGCTCAGCAGGCAATAATCATGGAGCTGAGCAAACAGGAATCATGCAGCTCAGCATGCAATAATCAAGAAGCTGAGCAGGCAGGAATCACGCAGCTTAGCAGGCAATCATCATGGAGCTGAGCAGACTGTAATGAAGTGGCTAAGCAGACTCTAATCACGTCACTCAGCCGGCTCCTAACCCGGTCTTGAGCAGGCACTAATCACGCAG